>NW_020897702.1:15647419-15837320 GCF_003984885.1 Neopelma chrysocephalum | reverse complement strand
CTTTGTTTCCCTGGGGGCAGACCACCAACGGACAAGCTCAAATCCCTTGTAAGATGGCTCACAGGAATTCACTTTTGACAGATCTCACATGGCGGCAAATTATTCCTCCCCTCTCCCCCCTACTATTTCCCCAAGCCACGTTTCATCCTCGAGGGGAAAGGGAGAGTTCAATAGACCCTTTGCACCTTATCCGGGGGAAGACAAATGATGCCTGGCTCCTGCTTGCAAATGGAAGCATTTGCTGATGAACTGATACTGGGCAAAAATTGGTGTTGTATGGAAAAAATCCCCAGCACCTGCTAGCAAAACAATGTTATTCATAACATATGGCTGGGTGGCTAAATCTTCACTTCCTAGGGACAGCCTGAATTACACTTGCTACATGCTGAGTGCCCTTTCTCCTGTGCAGAATGACATGCAGGCAGCGCGAGGATTTGCAGCTCTGAGAAAGGTTAGGATTTATAGCACTGTCTCCTGCAAGGGCTTACTCTGCAGAAATTATCATTTTGTCTTCATCTTCTCTTTTTGGGATAAACACATCATAATATAATCATATGTATGGAAAAGCAGATCTTTGTGCTCACTGGGGAACAGGTAGCTCCATTAATATATCCCCTGCTGTAAATCTGTCAGTGTTAGTAAGGTTTTTGCCACTTCTGCCTATACTTGAACACACATATTTAATTCATTTCTGTATGGCACAAATTCTAAATTCTTATTCTACATTCTGATTTCTTGTCCTGGCCAGTAAAGTGTTAGCCTTTCTCAGAATCACAGAATATGCCGAATTGGAAGGGACCCACAAGTATCACTGAGTCTAGCTTCCGACCCTGCACGGGACCATCCCCAAGAGTCATGCCATGTGTTTTCCTAGCTGTGTGAATTATTGTGAAGTGCAAAGAAGTTGTCTGGCAAGAGGAAGTGTTGTTTAAACGTGGTTTTATCCCTTATTCACTATTCATTTAACAACATGCTAGTGATATTGCTTGTGTAATGAGAGGAGAGTATGAAATCCATGTGTGTCTCTAGTCTGTGTCTGAGCTTTGCTGGTAGATCAACACCTTGGTTTTTAAACTCCTAAATTGATATCTTCCAGGTGCCTAAAGATTAATTTCCATGAGTTTGGAAGAGTTTTCAATAGTTCTGTGCTATGGAAGAGACTGCTTCCGAGAGAGGGCACTGACGTGCATTGGCTCTCATCTCCTGGTTGCAGTATTGGCAACAGATTATGAGAAACATTTTTTTCTATCGCTGAGGCATCTTGATAGAAGCCTTAAATAGGTAACAACTGCAAACCAGTCACAATGCTGTGCAATCTTCATTACACCCTTTTTGCAGGTCCTCATGGCCTGATCATGCAGAAGTTTTTGTGTGGTCAAATTGCTGTTGCTGATAGAAAAGAGCACTGAGAATACAAGGTTTCATGCAGCTGCATGGATTTGCCTGTGTGACAAGCTTATAGGTTTTGTGTTTTGATGATTAGACCGGAAGAGTAGATTGGCTGCTGTCAATGCTGGGTGTTGATATTTGAGTGAAAGGGAAGAGTTACTTTATATTTACTAACATATCTCATTTGCTGTAAAGCTGCTTATTCAATAGAATTTCAATAGCTACATTTTGAAAGAGAATTGTGACTACTCCTGAGAAAGCAGTGGCAATTTCAAATTGTAGTATTTTTCCATACGATGAGTTTCCATACTATGAGTTTGTCCTGTGGGAGGAGGCACCCTCCCTTTCCCAGCTTCTCCAAGAGAAATATTAGTCAAGGTGAAAACCTTAAGTCTAAAGGTTTCTTGACCTCTTTTTTTCTCATACACACAGATGCATAAATACTTTGACTCTCAGAAGTTTATCATTTGAAGTTGAGAAACTGTTTTTCCTTCTCACAGCCCAGAGGACCCGCTACCTAAGAGGTTCATTGGATTCTTCACCCTTCATTGGGTGAAGCTGGAAGTTAAAGCACAGATTGGTTTCTTTGCTCTTCTCTTTCAAAGGACCTGTAGTAATTCTGAAGTAGTTGGCTTTTATTAGCTAGTCACATTGCCTGAATTAATTTACCTAATGGTCAACTGGAAAAAATCTTACGGGGTATAATTGGACTTGGAAGGAAAGTAGGGAGAGAGGACAAATCTGTTTTTTTTTCCTATTCTGACCTGCTAAAAGCTTGTTCCTCCTGCTTGCTAAAGAAGTTTGCCTGCTGTATTCCTTATATTCTATAAAAGACCTTATGGCTCTTGTTTATCCAAGAGCTATATGTGTTGTTTTCTTTTTCAAGTATTTTATGGTGTGGAGATTTTTGGAATTAGAAGAATTAGCCTAGGGAGAAGGAATCAATCAAAGGATCACATAGCACTTGTTTCATATCTGTGCACTGAGTTAGAGCCACGTTTTTGGTGTGCAGGAATCCTGGCAGTTGCTGGGACTTGAGTCTTCCTTCTCAGTCTCCTGGGGTATTATGTTTGGATGCAGCCCAGACTGGAGACTGCCAGAGCCAAGATGAGAAAAAGGAGTGATGCTCATACCTCTCTCAATTCCGCTAAGGAGCACCAGCCACCTACAAGTCCCTGCAGCTATTCTGCAAGGTTTGGGTCATGTAGTTCAAGGAGCAAAGGAAAATTACTTGAGTGGTGAGCTGAATTTGAAATTGTAGAGTTTTGCATGATGTTCAGGTTTATTTTAAAGAATATTAAAATCAAGATACACTGTTCTATTTTTCCATTTCTTCATTCCCACATCAAGGCCAGAGTATTAATGAGAGCTAGAGTGGAAAGATTCTGAACTCCATAAGATAACTTGTGTTACCTTTTCACCTCCTTGGGTAGTTAGAAGGAGTTATTTTTCTTTAGTCTCTGCTCTTGTTATAGAGCAGTTTTCATCTCTGGGAAAACATTGTCCTTGTCCTTTTCCTTTTCCTTTCCTTACTTTTTTCCCTCTTTCTGTTTTTCTTCACAGTAACCATGTTGAGCAGTACCAGGGGATTTTCTTTTTTTGGTAGGTCCTGCCCAAACCTTTTAAAATCAAGCAGAAATAATCACAACCTTTCTCTTCAGTTAAAACCATAACATTTTTTGACAAGAAGTGCCTTTAAAGAAATGCCTCTTAATTTACAGCGGGTTGCTTTGTACTTTGTTTCTGTAACCTATCTCGTTACATTTCCTGTGTGTTAAGTATGTATGTATTATGAGCTCTTAAAAACAAATATTCCAGAAGAAAGGAATTTAGTAAATGAATAAAACATTCTTGGGTAGCCCAAGTGGCAGTTTAATAGCTCATCCGTCGGGACTTTCATAAAATATAATGATGATGGCCATATAAATATATGGATAGATGAATAAGTTCAGTGAGGAGATTGCTACAACTCTGCATACCACATCTGAAATGAAATCAAACTCTGAAAGTGCTGCCTGATGTGAAGGTCCAATTTTTCCAGTGCCGACCATGAAATTCTACCTAAAAATACAAAACTGTGTGTCTGTGTATGCATATGTATACATAACTAAAACATGCATACAATAGCACACGTATGCAAATGTTGTTTCTAGGTGGAATTTAGTGTTTCAGGACTGATCTTGATTGCACTGAACCTCTAAAACTTTGTAGACTATTGACATGACTGGATTTGCAGCAGTATGTTTGAGATTAGGTCTTAGTCCTGGCTTTCTCTGAAAATAAAAAGATAAATGGAATAGGAGTATAAGGTTGTCATATTATATTGCCTGGGATATACACAACTTTTTCATTAGGTTCACCTAATCACAGAGCTTTGTAAATATCTACTTCGATGTCCATCTGCCACAGCAGAGTTTGTAACCTTGGGTGTGGCGAACATGAAAGGAAAGTTTTAAATAATTTTTTTTGTAGTGATGAATTTCGCAGGGAAACTGATTTCCAGTTATGGTGGACTTGGAAACTCAATGTTGATGACCATGAAAGATGGAGGGAAATCTGCTCAGGCTGAACTATGGACAGGAGACCACCAAATGAGACATAAATAGGATAAGACAATTAAGTTCCTTACTCCAAATAATAAGAAAATTAATTCATTCAGTGAAGTTGCTGAACTGTTGTGATAAAAGTCTAAGTGCTCATAGGAAACATAACATCAGTCTCTGTTGTAAGCCAGCAAAAATTCACTTGCTCTTAGCAGTGGGGAGAGGCTTGTATTGTAGTATAGATGAAGGATGCCGAAGTGCTCTTGGTGAAAGGCAGCAATACAGTGATTTGTCTGTTGAGTGTTTTGATAATGGCACATCTCAGAAGAGGTCCAGCCCTTTATTTTTTCATGAGTTGTGTCTCTCTCATCAGAATTTCTCATTCCTCTTGCCTGGCTTTTCTTTGAAAGTGTACTGTGTATTGTACATATATATATGTATAAAATACAGCCAGCATCATCTTCCGCACTAGCCTGAAGCAGCAACTTTTAGTGTCAATACTCAAAGTGATCACATATAGCCCCCATGAAAATAAGGGACTTCAATATTTTCGCACTGGTGGATTAAACTGAAGAATGTTTGTGTGCTTAAAAATAAGATGCCACTGCTGATCTTTTAGCTGAATGAAATGGCAACAACAATAAAATAATATTTCCTAGCTGAACTAGAAAAATTCCATCCTGGGTCTCCTGGGGGTCAACTTGAGCACAGGGAGAGCATGAGGAGACCTGGTCCCTCATGTATCCAAAACATACTGGAAAATTATGCCTTTTTGATATATAAACTATATGGGACACGATGTTAATCATAGGACTCACATGATATGTACACAATAATTGAGTGGGCGTATTCAGAAAAGGAACTGCCACATGGAGTTCTGTGGGGATTTGCCTGCTACTGGGGGATGCAAGTTCATTAGGTGATACCCTTACCCTTCTTAAAGAGTTTGTGTTTTGGTTGGTTGGTTGGTGGGTTTTTTGTTTGTTTTTTTTAAATGGAAAAGAAAATGAAAAGGAAACAAAGCAGGGGGAGAATGTGTAAATGCATGTGAAAATAAGTGTATTGAAATATGAGTGCATTGACAAATACTTGGGAGAATTGATCAGACTGATCAATTTGTTAAGCAATGGGATATAGACTGTGGGATCAGGAAGCCAAGCGTTGTGTGTGGACATTAAAACATCAGTGCAATAAATTGATCGTCGTTAGTACTAAAACTGCAATAATCGTTCCATTATATTGGAGGTGACAACTAACATGAATTCATATTCCAGAACTTGCATGCAATTTGTAAGTCTCCTTGGGGATGTTGAAATCATGTTGGAAGTTTAAATTAACCTCTGTCATTGTCAGCAACTTTTCCCTTTCCTTTTTCACTCTGTATTCTAGCTTGGAGAAAACTACGTTTTCAAGCAGCTTTTAAATGACAATGAGAACAACGTGTGTCTGCAGTGGGTCTTTCAATAACTGCCTTTTAAAATTGATTTTTATAATTTTCACAAGTAGCAGGATATGTACTCTGTAACAAAGAAACTTATTCACACTGCCTCACTGTGAGCACCTGCCTAGTTTCTTCAGGCTCCTTTCCTCTCCTTTCAGTGGGAAGCGATAAGCAGGACCTGGCTCCCAGCTTCTGCAGCACCCTCCAGCAACCTTCAGCCAACGTCTCCACTTACTCTGTTTCCGTTTAACCTCGCAATTTAAATCCTTGAAGCAAGGTGCTGGGGATGTTCCACAACAGCCCCATGTATGGAGGAACTCCAAGTCTTCCCCACATGCTGCTTATCAATTGCAATTGAATATTTACATTTATAATGAGCCTTTTGAAATCAGTAGGAAGACGCTCAGTGCTTTGAAATCGCTTGAGTGTGGCAGACTGGGTTAAGACAGACCAATGGTGATGGAGTGTGTGCTTTATTTGTAGCCAAATTCTGCTTTGGGTTACCAAAATGAAATGTGGTGTAAGCAGGAATTCAGTCCATCTGAGCAAGGATCATTTACACCTTTGCTGGTTGAGGTGGCCCACTGGCAGCAGGACAGACAGTAGGTTGGAACAGGCCTTCAGCTTTCTGTGGTTGGGATGGTAGTGGTACCCAGCATTTATTGGACTTACAGAAAAAAAAATGTTCCTCTGTGCCCTCATTTAGAGTATGTTAGCCCATGCATTCGGTGACCATAATAACAGATGCATTGGGCTACATATGCAAGAGCAACGTTACGTATGGGCTATCTCAGCTGTGCTGTTTTCTTAACCTGAGTCTTCACCTGGGAGCTTTATTGAGCAGTTTTATTTTCTTTATTGTATTTTGCCTGTTTTCAATATCTGGTTATGTGTTTGCATATGTATATGCATATGTGTATGCAATTGCATTTAGTTAGCTATAATTCTTCCTTAATTTTGATTTTTCTGAAGGTTTCTGTATTTAAAGTAATGACTGCGTAGTGACTTTTTTATTCTACTTGTTCTTGGTGGCTCACATTTCATCAAACATTCTTAGTTTCCCATAAAAAAAAGGGTAACATTTGACAGGCGACATATGTATGAAAATCCTGTCTCCTTTCCAAACATTAGGACTGAAAATGAGTTTTCCAATATACTATGAAAACAAAACAAATAAATTTAGACTTAATTGGAACTTCTGATAAATAAAAACAATAATTTCTGTATGTGTTTCATCCTTTTCTATAAACTTACTCAAATGTGTGTGTCTGATGTAAATTTATTTTCACTGTGATTATTCTGAATTGTGTGCATATGTGTATAGATATGATAGGGTCTCACAGAGGTTTTTTATGTTAAAGAAGTGTACATACATACATACATATAGTTACATATATGTGCATGTGTGTGCACATGCATACATACTGTGCACACACATGTAAAAATAACCAAAACTGGTGTGGTTGTATATGTGTGTATAGTGTTCTCCCTTTCTGTTATGTTTTCTATAAATGTATGGTGAATAAGTATTACATCGTTTTTATTTTAATTACAAATTCAATAAGTAATTTTGACATCTCACTTCACAGTACAGGTTTTATCTCTTGATCAACTAGTTCCTGTTTTCTCTCTCTGCCACAGGGTGAAAGAATGATGTGATGGAGGTGAATATGGGCCGCTGGTCAGGCTCACGACTACCTCCCTCATGCCTTGCCCTTCTGATTGTCAAGTTCCTGGCCTCCATTTGCCAGGTAGTTCACGGGACCGCCCCACTTGGCTTTCACTTCACACATTCCACTTACAATGCTACAGTGTACGAGAATTCTGCAGCCAGGACCTATGTCAACAGTCAGACGAGGATGGGCATTACCTTGGCTGACCTTTCATGGGATATCAAGTACAGGATAGTCTCTGGTGATGATGAGGGTTTTTTTAAAGCAGAGGAAGTCATCATTGCTGACTTTTGCTTCCTCAGAATAAGGACTAAAGGTGGGAATTCTGCTATATTGAACAGAGAAATCCAGGACAACTATTTATTGATGGTAAAAGGGTCTGTCAGAGGAGAGGACTTGGAAGCATGGACAAAAGTGAACATCCAGGTTTTGGATATGAATGACCTAAGACCTTTGTTTTCACCAACCACTTACTCCGTCACGATAGCAGAAAGCACTCCTCTAAGGACTAGCATTGCACAGGTGACCGCAACAGATGCGGATATTGGGTCCAATGGTGAATTTTATTATTACTTCAAAAATAAAGTTGATCTCTTCTCAGTTCATCCTACGAGTGGTGTTATCTCCTTAAGTGGCCGGTTAAACTACGATGAGAAAAACAGATATGATCTTGAGATTTTGGCAGTGGACCGTGGGATGAAGCTTTATGGAAATAATGGCGTAAGCAGCACTGCCAAGCTTTATGTTCACATTGAACGTATCAACGAACATGCCCCAACAATAAATGTAGTAACCCATATTCCCTTCCTGTCAGACAAGGAACCTACCTATGCAGTTGTTAACATTGATGACCTAGATGAAGGAGCCAATGGAGAAATAGAATCTGTTTCTATTGTGGCTGGAGATCCACTAGAACAGTTCTTTCTGACTAAAGAAGGTAAATGGATGAATGAGTACAAAATCAAAGAAAGAAAGCCTATTGATTGGGACAGCTTTCCATATGGTTACAACCTGACTCTCCAAGCAAAGGACAAAGGATCTCCTCAGAAATTTTCAGCGGTCAAACTAGTCCACATTGCTAGTCCCAAGAAAGAAAGTATCCCCATGAAGTTTGAAAAGGAAGCATATGATGTGTTGATCAGTGAATTTTCACCTCCTGGCGTGGTGGTTGCAGTAGTTAAGCTGATGCCTGAGCCACAGGGTGTGGAATACAGAATACTTCCAAGTGAAGAAGCTGAGTACTTTAGGATCAATCCCAAGACAGGCCTTATTACTACTGCTCGTCCTTTGAAAATCATTGAGAAGGACCTCTATGAATTAGAAGTATATACGAGCAAAGGTGGTGATTTAAAAGCACGGGTTACTGTCAGGTTAGAAGATGCCAATGATCACACTCCGGAGTTCCAACAGCTCTCCTACAGCTCATTTGTCAATGAAAGTGTCCCTGTGGGATCTAGCGTTTTGGCAGTTTCAGCAGTTGATAAAGACAGGGGAGAAAATGGATACATAACATACAGTATTGCCAGTCTGAACTCACTACCTTTTACAATAAACCAGTTTACAGGTGTTATCAGCACATCTGAAGAACTGGATTTTGAGTCTTCACCAGAAAGCTACAGGTTCATTGTGAGGGCTTCCGACTGGGGTTCTCCGTACCGCCATGAAAGCGAGGTGAATGTCACCATATACATAGGCAATGTCAATGATAACAAACCCCTCTTTGAAAAAGTAGCCTGTCAGGGAGTGATTTCTTCTGATTTTCCTGTTGGTGGTCACATCACTGCTGTTTCTGCAATAGACATAGATGAGTTAGAGCTGGTGAAGTACAAAATAATCTCTGGAAATGAACTTGGCATTTTTTACTTAAATCCTGACTCTGGTGTCCTGCAACTTAAAAAATCTCTAATTAATTCTGGCATAAAGAACAGCAATTTTGGTCTTAAGATAACAGCAACTGATGGAGAGAACTTTGCTGATGCTATGTTTGTTAATATTTCAGTAGTTCATGGCAAAGTGTCTTCAAAGACCTTTAGCTGTAGAGAAACCAGAGTTGCTCAGAAGCTAGCAGAAAAATTACTCAAAAAGGCAAAAGCAAATGTGAAGCTGAATTTGGAAGATGGTTTTCTCGATTTTTATTCAGTAAACAGGCAGGCACCACATTTCGACAAATCCTTCCCTACTGATGTAAAGGTTTCAGAGGATCTGCCAGTTGGTGCCACCATCCTGAGGATAAAAGCCTACGATGCAGACTCAGGCTTTAATGGAAGAGTACTTTATACAATTTCTGGTGGTAATGTGGATAGTTGTTTCAACATTGACATGGAGATGGGAATACTTAATGTTCTCATGCCCTTGGACCGTGAAAAAAGAGAGCTCTATATTCTTAATATTACCATTTATGATTTAGGTAATCCACAGAAATCTGCATGGAGACTGTTGACTGTCACCGTGGAGGATGCAAATGATAACAAGCCTGTTTTTTTACAGGACAGTTACTCAGTTAATATTTTAGAAAGTACAAGTCTTGGTACAGAGATTATCCAGGTAGAAGCCAGGGATAAAGACCTAGGATCTAATGGTGAAGTAACTTACTCAGTATTGACGGACACCCAGCAATTTGCTATCAACAGTTCCACAGGAATGGTGTATGTGGCAGATCAGCTAGACCGGGAAGCAAAAGCAAACTACACACTGAAGATTGAGGCCAGGGACAAAGCAGAGAGTGGCCATCAGCAGTTTTCTGTTGTGCCGCTGAAAGTTTTTTTGGATGATGTTAACGATTGCTCTCCAGCCTTTATACCATCCAGCTACAATGTGAAGGTCCTTGAGGACCTGCCGGTTGGCACTGTCATAGCTTGGTTGGAAACTCATGATCCAGATCTGGGCTTGGGAGGCCAAGTCCGTTACTCGCTGGTGAATGATTACAATGGGAGGTTTGAGATAGACAAAGCGAGCGGCGCCATCCGCTTGAACAAAGAGCTCGATTATGAGAAGCAGCAGTTCTACAACCTGACCGTCCGCGCAAAGGACAAGGGGCGCCCAGTTTCTCTCTCTTCTGTTTCTTTTGTGGAAGTTGAAGTGGTGGATGTTAACGAAAATCTTTATACCCCGTATTTTCCTGACTTTGCCGTCAATGGATCTGTAAAGGAAAACTCCCGCATTGGTACAAGTGTTTTGCAAGTTGTTGCTCGAGATGAGGACTCAGGAAGAGATGGAGAGATCCAGTATTCCATCAGGGATGGCAGTGGCCTGGGGAGATTCAGCATAGATGAAGAAACTGGTGAGTTTTGTTGGAAATTTTCTTTTTTCTTCATAGAGGATTTTTGCAAAAGCAAAGCTTAGGCATTGTTTTCAACTCTTAACAAGAAGTTCAGTTCTTCTTACAGTCAAGACAGAATTATAAATAAGCATTTTTCAGGTACAGCAATGACATGATTTAATTACCTGGATACTTTTATCATTCTGTGGGTGTGAAATAATACATATTTCTTTTCAGCAGCTGTGTGATGACTCCATTTAGGAAACAGTGATAGTTGCAGAATAACTCGCTCTCAGTGACTGTATTATCTGTTGATCATTAGAAATTGCTCAGGTCACCTCCACAGAGTCACAACACTTGTGACCTTGAATCCAGTGTTAAACCCAATGAAAGGAAATAAGGAGCATGAAACAAGAATTGTTTTGTCCTAAAACCTCTTTGTGGTCTTGTTCCTGTTGTTGGGAGTCATTTTTTCATAAGAGTTAGTCTGGAATGATATGTCATTCTTTGTAGCATGGTGTTCATCAGCACTGGTGTGCTTCTGTAAAGATAGAAATCAAGGGAAAGATTCATAACTGTAAATGAACTGTGCTAGCTTTCCTTTGGTGTTGGTAGTATTAAGAACCCTATTGGAAAATGTTGAAAGTACTAAATATAAAAGTATAAGATATCTAGTAAAAAACGTAACAAACTGTCTGTTTAAATGTCAGATGGTTGTTGGTAGTAGTGGTGCGGCTGTGCACCACAAGAAGTAGTGAGGGAATTAGAAAATATTAGTCAACAGTTTCAAAAAATGTATTTAATATGTTAGGTCTGTGGGCTTACTGTAGTTTAAGCAGACTTTCAATGTCTTTTTCTAAAGCTTTTAATTGAGAATGTGGTATTAAACATAAGATTAAAATGTATGTTTTGGCAAATTCAAACTGTTTAATCAAATGTCAACTTCGTAAACTGAACATTATGAAAAACAGACGACATTACAAATGCTGTGGCTCGCATCTGAGCGTAAGCATAAGCAGTGAAAAATATTTTTATTCTATTTGTGCTAGAGTCTCTCTGCTGCAGTTGTGCACAGATGAAGCAGTCAAAACCTTATGTCCAGAAACATCAAACTTGAGTGTCAGAAGCCAAGACGACATCTACCCCCAATTTTCAGAAATGTTAAGAACTCACATGTCCTACAGTGGTAATAGCAATAAAGGCATTCAGGCAACATTATTTAGGCAACTGAATATGGATTTCAATTTTAAGCTCCTGCATTTGAAAATTTTGTCCTACCTGCTTATTTAATAACATCAACTTGATCTAAATGGGTTCTTTATTAAGCAATGGGAGATTGATCCAAATGCTGCAGTATTGATTTGGAAATCTCAGGATTCAACATTTATTGAACTTAAAGGAACTGGTAGGGAGAGTAACAGTGCATTTCACTCATTAGTAAAATAACGAGTTTTTTTATCCTATGCCTAGACTAGTAGAGGTGATAGCCGAGAATAAGTTAGAGCCCTCGTTCAGTAAAGCACAAATCATGTTTTGAAGTGCGTGGGAAGTGTACTCAATATTCCACATTAAACATATTTAGGTTTTTTCCCCAAAATTTAAATCTATTTTGTGAAGGGAAAAGAGTCGTAAACCTCCCAAGATGCAAATATTTGTCTGTCTTTCCTTCTTTCACAAGTGTTACATGAAAATGAACCAACCTGTGCTATTTCACTAAATCGTTCCAGAAGAGACTTGATAATCCAGCAGAACAAAAGGTTTCGGATTATTCTTCTGTTTTCCCCAAATGTTCAATACAATGGAAACCTTAGTAAAAGTAACTCAGAGAACACTTTGGGTGCAGAGCTGCAGCCAGGGTAATGTGGAGAGCAGGGCTTGGGGGCTCAGGAGTTACTCTAGGTCATGCTGTTGTAAACTGAATGCAGAATTTGACCTTCTGTGTCAAATAGAACACAAAATTAATACCCTGCTATTGAACTGGTGGCAACTTAAATGCTGCTGAATGATGAATCAGCTTTCTAGCTGTAGAAAAGGGCTCAAGTCACATATTGAATTAATTTATAAAGAGATAGCCGTTTATTTACTTTCAGCACAGTTCATTTGTCACTTTTAAACTGACCGACTCTATTTGCTTATGTACTGTCTCCCCTGAAATTTGTGAAGGTAAGCGGGAGCATGAAGTACAACAAATCAATATTTTTGGCTGCTACCTTAATGAAAAGACGACTGCTGCATCCATTATAATCATTAGGATATAAACTGGGCCAAATTCATCCTGATATGTGAGCAGGCTGGACTGCAAGCAAGTCTTTGCTTTCAGCAAAATTCTGCTCAAGTGCTGAGTGAGATGTGCTTGTGCTCCCTGAGGCACATTGATACCAAAGAGAGGAAGTGATGCAGATACCTGAGGAGAAGCAGGCCTGCATGGTGAATTCACACTGCACCATGCTGCCACACATTTAATGTCATGATAGCTTCTTCTTGTTCCACCGTAGATGTATAGAGGGGCATATAGGTGCATCTGGAAAAGAGGAGGCTCAGGGGAGATCTTCTCCCTCCCTACAGCTGTCTGAAAGGCAGTATCCAAGTAATAAGTGGCAGGGCAAGAGGAAGTGTCCAGGGGAGGTTTAGATGGGGTATTAGGAAAAAAATTATTTACAGAAAGAGTTGTCAGGCATTGGAACAGGCTGCCCGGGGATGTGGTGGAATCACAATCCCTGGAAGTGGTCAAAAAAAGTGTGAATGTTGCATTTGGGGACATGGCTTAGTAATGGACTTGGCAGTGCTGGGTTATCAGTTGGACTCGATGATCTTAGAGGTCTTTTCCAAATTAAATGAATCTGTGATTCTATGATCTAGCTCCACCAAGCTTGATCTGACTTTTGATGGAGGTTACACAACAGGATGTTCTCCATTCAGGTCGGAACAGTGGCTTGTGGTCAGCTAGCTTGGGAATCTCCTCCATACTGATCAACGTGGATCCCTCTGCATAGTGTCTATGTGCAAATCTGTGTGCTGTTGCAGTTTGATAAGAGATGTGCCATGGGAGTGAGCCTGGGATTCCCTTCCTACAGTGTTGCTCGTTGCCTCATGTCATACAGAATCGATTTGGAAGATTCAGCATCCATTGCTGAATACTCCAGTTCATAGGTGAAGTAGATGGCTGCAGTTCCTGGTTTCCCACTAATACCTTAGCCAGAAGATTATATTTTTCATGGGTTTAGAAGTCAGTTCATGACTCATAGCTAAAAATCTGGTTTAAGAGTTTTCTAGAGGCTAAAAAAAAAAAAAAAAAAAAGAAAAAAGGAAAGAACTTTTTTATTAAAAGAGAACTCTTATTTGTTGATTCCTGCCTCAATAGATATTGAGTTTGTCACCAGCCTAGGTGTACGGTTCAAAATCATTGATTTTCATTGGCCTGTTTATTGACTGTTGACTGTTGATATAAATGTCACAAGCTTGTCATGTAAGAACCCTGCACCCAGGAACACATAATGTGGTCCTGCCATTTATGATTTCTCATCTTCCTGCTGTCTCCTGTTCAGGACCACTTTCTTCTTTTTTTTTTCCTTTTTTTTTTGCATCACTCTCATTGTTTTGGACTCCAGAGGTGTGTTCTGTTATGAAATGTGGTCATCTACAATGAGAACTAGTCACTTCTAGTCAAGAGAAAGAAATGGACAACTGCAAAACATGGTTCATTTTATCTCATATAAAAATATGAGATAAGTTGGATGAATCATACTCTAAAAATGTACAAAGGCCCTTGTGTGACTAGCTCAGGTAGAGGTCTCACTGATTGCCTTGCTTTGGCCAGACATAACCCATCCCTGTTAACTGTAAACCAACTGTAAACAAGAATATATACTGTCAGATTTACATGCTAGGAAATTTGTGATGACTCCTCTCTAAAAGATTCATGTTTTCAGTCTAATTTAAGGGAATTATCTTTCGATATGAAACCCATACATAAGTGCATTTCTAGAAATAAAAAGTTGAAAAAAGTTTTTAATAGTATAGGGGATGAGACAATGTAGATAATACTTAATGATTTTTCATTTTCTGAGAATACAGTGTTAGAGCATCTCACCCTCTTTTCTGTCTATGGAAATTCATCAGTATCTGCTGTTTCGACCTTTCTTGGGGAGTGGTAACCTTCCCCTTGTGCAACTCTGGGGTTACAGAGAAACTTGAGCTTCATCTTCAGTGTTGCTTCCTACCTGATGTGCACCTCCACTCTCTTCACCAGTCTGCTGATTGCAGTTCCTTAGAAGAAAATTCTGTAAAACGCCCTCTATATCTCCAGATTGTTGTAACACAAAATGAGCAGAGATCTTTTAAAAATTGTTATGGAATGACAGTGTGCTCGAGTTTCCATTATAGGGTTAGCTCTAATAGCTAGGGCTTCTATTCTGGAAATGGTCTATGTCAAATGTCCTACACTGCTTTATTAAAAACCTGGGTTTTCTCAGCTCTGGTGTGTACACCCTTACAGTGCTAATACCACAGCAAAGTGGTGTATTTTTTGCTGTCTCGGGAGCTGGTGGTGAGTTCAACAAATGCATATGGGTTTATGATACCACCTGCCTTGGGGGACTTAGTACCATCTGTCAGAACCTCTTTTCTGGTGGCAGTGGAGATTTGGACAATTATTGAGACTTCCTGGCTTCTTGAAAGGTTGAGCTAGATGAAATAGGTCCTAGCCTAAATGCTGGAATCTTCCTTCCCATTTTTTAATAATTTGTGAAAAACAGTGTTTTTTACTCTAGCTCCACTTCTTAGTCTGGCATGTTGATGTAACAGCCTGGCACTCAAGGAGTTTTTATATTTACCCCTACGCTACCCATGGGTGTACTAGTAATAGCAAATGAACAAAATGAGTTCTAGAAGAGCAGAGAGATCAGACACACTCAGCATCTTCTGCTGCAGAGGCTTATGTAGGCTTTATCAGAGTTGGTGTGGCAGCGCCCTGGTATGTGAGGAATGAGTAACTCCACCTGGGAGTTCCTCAGTGGGAAAACTGAAGCAATAAGTCTTTTCCTGCTTCTCATGAAAGCATTGAAACATCATAAGTCCCATTGAAATTGAACATGAAGCAAAAATGGTATTAATGAAATTCTTACAGGATCTTTAATGTTCTTGCAAAGCCCATAAACATGGACTTAAGTAATGCTTTCAAAACTTACTAGCCTCATTTTCTAAGGTTGTTCAGGAATCTGAGTCCCCTGATTTTCATTAGAACTTAAATTTAGACATTATCTGACACTAATTTCTAACCCTGTAGAGGACCTCTGATAAGAACACAGGCTGTAGGTGACCCTGTTAACTTGTTATCTTCAGGTGCTTTCAGCCCTGAAATTCACATTAATAAGCCAGTCTTGTCTTTCACAGTGCTGCAAGCTTGAAGATACTATTAAATGGAGGTAGAGTGCAAATTATTACAGTCTCTATGGGTTTATTTATGGTGCTAAGGATAGTGGTCTGATCTTCTGTTTGGATACCTTTTAAGGTAGCTCAAGAGTGGAAGAAATTCCTGACAAACTGTGGCTAGAGAAGCCAGTTGGTGTTGGAAAACCCTAATCATGGCTTCAAACAACTAATAATGGAAACTAGAAACACCAGATGATATAGTTTACAATAAACCAGACCTGCCTGTACCTTATATCTGTTTGGCAGAAGGGAATGAATTTATTGCTTCAGACTCCTTGCATCTTGCGACTGTCTTCTAAAATAGTTTTCAGTTATTGTATATGAAAGTTAAAGGATACTTTCATTTACTACAATTTGAGTGATCTGATAAATATTTATGTGGGACCATTGCTAGCATTTCCTTGAAACAAAATCAAGTGAAAACGGTTTGTGATAAATGTTTTTTTCTCTTGCTTCTTTAATCTTATGAAGGCATGTAGGAGCTAGTGGGTAAATCCAGGTGGACTCACTGTTAGAATTGAATGCACTGTAGTTTTGAGGCATTAGTATTACAGATGTTCTTCATCTTCCTGGAGAGTGTAGGCAAATTTCATTACCCAGAGCCAGTATTTTGGAGCCACTTTATTATCCCAGGCTTTTAAACCCAGTTTTTGAAGTAACTTCAGGCCATACCACAAGAGAAGTGCCAGTGGATGTTGCTAGTGGGTGGGTGGGGAAACGGAGATGGTCACAGGGGGAGGGACTTGCAGCAGCCACTCATGACAAGATTGTTGGTCCTCAGCCCACCCATGATGTCTCTCTTGAGCAGCCTCTTTGGGAAGGAGTGTCCCAGATGGATCACAGAGCACAGTCCTGGCCAAAGTTTGGTCTGTTAGCCTGTAGCTGTGTTAGGCATGAATAAAGCATTCCTGGAAACAGCGATTTCTGAGCCTGTGGAACTGCGTTGTCATTGTTCTGTAAGTTATTTCTTGCAGCTTTTAATAGTACAAGCATTCCTTCATTTAAGATTTCTAGTTTTAGGAAAGCGATTTGTTAACATTTTTCTTTTTCTTTAAAATTAGTTGTGGTAAATTCCAAATCTGTGTGTTTATAATTTTCCTGTCATTTCTAGATGTAAATTAGTAAAGGAACAAGGTTTGTCTTAGTTTCACTGGAGCAAATTTGTTTAACCTTTTTTTTAATAGTATGAACCCTAAAACAATGCATCAGCTTATGAAAATATTTACTTTACAGGGCTCTTAGAATCATTCAGGCATACTTTCAAAGTCTCCTAAGTGAGGCCAGTCATGCAGAATTGTTCCATTCAAGCTGTTCAGCTCTCTAGGCTTTATACCCCATAAAACACCTTGTGACATACAATTTTTATAGCTTGCTGTAATTTGCATGCTTTCCCTTCTTTGGAAAATGTTTAGAGAATCTCCTTTCTTATTCAGGATGCTCCTGGTGATAGGACATTTTGTCTCAATCTCTGAGTAATTTATTTATTAATAAAGAAATGTTCAGTCTGTATTTCATCCTGTCACCTTTATTACCCTTGAGAGATACTTCCAAGAGCATTTTGTATTATCATGTGTTCTATTACTCTCTCCCTTATTGTATAAGCCCAGAAGTGACCCCTATATTGTCTTGTGCATCATCATCCATTAAATTATACACAGGTGCTCCTGCAGAAAGCTCATCCCTGAGGTGCCAGCAAAGGGACCAAGCCACAAGGCAGTCAGTTCAATGATGTTAGAGGAAAACTGACTTGCAGCGTCTGGTGTTCAGTCTGAGCATGTGAGCACCAGCTTTATCCTGGCATCACTTCAGACCATGATCAGTACTTCATAATAGTTCAGAGGAAACTGGAGAAAAAATCCATTTTAGCTGTTCCTGAGTACTAAGAGAAGCCAAAGGGTGTTGGGAAGCAATGTTGTTAATGCAAAACCACAAGCTTATGAGCATATACAAGCAGTCCTCCCTTCCTGGGATGTACAGAGGAGGATGTTTGAACAATGTCTAAGATTACATGGTGCACTACCTAATCCCTTCCTGTACCAAGTCCAAGAGAGAGGAATCTTCACTGGCCAGTAACACTGAGGACACATTCTGCTGTCTGACCTTGCAGCAGGCTTTGTGGCTTTTTAGGGAGCAGTAGAACTGGACAGAGTTAATCAGGAATTTGTGGTGCTGGTTTGAGCATGTATATCTTCCCCTGCTTAAATACATAGGCAGGCTCCAGGATTTACCTTGGAAGCTGAATTAAAGGGTACTTTTTATAACGGTACTGTTTGCAGGTCAAGGACTACAAGTAATGATGAATCAGGCACTTGCTTGGAAAGCTCTTCCAAGCTTTTTTTGCTCTCATTGCTAAAAAATTGTCTCATATTTTAAGACTGTTTAGCTAATTTCAGTGTTCAAGTTTTGGAACGTGTTAGGACTTTGTCAGCAAAGTAAAGGTAAAATAAAATTAAAAAAATCCTTCCACTGTCAGATTTCTTTCTATTCACATATTCATGTTTACCAAAAAATAGATGTTTGGAGATGAGCTTGTATAGCTCATGGAAAGATTCTTTTAATCTGTAGTCTGCTGTTTAATGTAAACATCTTTATTACATTTTTTACACTTAAGGTGTCTTACTAGCATTGAAGTATTGCCAATAAGAAATAACTGAGAGAAAGCCAAACAGAGTGCACATGGGGATGTGTTTTTCATTGCAGTTGGTTTGCGTTAGGTGTTTGCACTAATACATTTTTGTGTTTCTCAGAGTTGAGTTGTCTGCTGGCATTGACTTGGTCATTTTTTCCACAGTTAACAAAAAAGAGGGAGATCCATTCAGCTGTGGCTAGAAGTTTGTCACAAGTGTTGCTGCAGTGTACCAGCAGAGCAGGAAGTGTGTGAAGGTGTAGGACTGTGCTTTATTTCCTCCATGCTCCTTGTATTGGGAGTATGAGAAAGAAAATGAGGAGTGTGGGTCTGCGGGGAGCTGTGCTACTCTCCAGCACATCCTCCATCTAAATGATTGGGGGCATCAGAACATGCTGTGGAGCTTACCTGCCCCTCCATTGAGATACATGTTTTGATTTTTTGCTCTTAAATATCTTTGTAGCCAGCTGTATCTCAACTTTGCAGCTGTTATCCACTGGAGACAATCTTGTTACCACAACCCCCCTCAAGAGGGAGGCAGCCTGAAGTTACTTCTCTTAGGAAATACTTTTCAGTTATTTGGATGATATTTTCATCTTGAAGTTGAGCAAAATGTGCTCACTGTACATGTACAAGTGACAGTTCTTCAAGGTGGTGGACAGGAAAGGCCTGCAGCTCTCAGGCTAAGGAGGTACTAAAGTCTGTGTCTAGCTCAAGCTAGAGGGCTGCTTTTGCCAATGGAATCAGTCCTTATAAACCTGAGCTCATGGCCATTAGCACTGATAAATAATCATTCTAGTGACTATAAGGAGTGAAATTAAACTTTCCTGGTTTAATTTATGTCACACCTAATTATGAAGAAGTGTTTACATTGACCCGAGAATAATCTGATTGTATGTGGTTTCAACAGCTCTCTGCTTCCACAATGTAATGGCGAGTTCTGTCCATCTTTCACAATTGAAGCATTCAGTTTTTCAGTTTTAGTAAAATATGCATAACAAATTAATTTCTGATTCTAGATCATTGCAGCCCATAAAGAATTATATACGTCTTTATTTGGGGATTTTTCATCTTCATTTGAAAATTCTGCTGAGAATTTGTGTTCTGGAAATGTAACTTTACACACAGATCATTAAAATAGTTTTGCTTCTCACCACTGGTTCAGTTTATAAAGTAAAGATTTTGCAAAAAGAAAAAACAAACGGTTACTGTGAATCAGTTAAATTTTTAATAACTTTTTTTCTGAAAAAATTTATTTTTATAAGAGAATAACTGTGGGATTTAATTAAATTTGCCAGAATACTTCACAGTCCCAAAACACCTTTCATGTAAAGTACACAGATTATTTTCCACATTTTAATGAAGGAAGCTCTTTGATGTACAGTGTTTATGTAGTTTCCAATTTTACTGAAAGGGTGTGAGAGGTGCAGATAAGTAATAGTTGGAGGTTTTTTTCTTCTTTTTTGGAGTGGGGGAGTGACAATACAGAATTTCATTAGAAACAGTGGGAACTTCAGGTGTTCAGCATCTCTATGATGTAGCTGTACTTGGCCATAGCATATAGTGGCTGATGGGATGGATTTTTCTGACTGCCAGAATGTCCTTCCACATGAGACCGCCCTTCTTACTGTACAGGGTCTTGGAACTGGTTTTAAAAGGACTGGATTTTATGGTTTCTTCTTGAGATGGTCTATAGGGATGAACTGGTGTGCGCAGCTCTGCTTTTATTGGCTGTTAGTTGTTAGGGCACAAGCACCATCAGTGTGTCTTGATCCAGGGATGGCCAGAGTCCCTCGGCTACTCACAGCTCTCAGGGCTGCTGGCAGCTGGAGGGGGATTGGAGAGAAACCTCAATAGTCTTTGGGGCTGGTTCTTCTGGGTGGCACTGAGTGTTCTGAGCAGCTGCGGGGGCCTTCCCAGCATGGAGTGGCCTCTCTCGCTTTAACCTTTCCCAGCACTGCTCTTCAGAGACACTTGCATCATCCTTCTCTTTAAGGAAGTCCTGAATACAGCAGATTAGCCCACGTGAGCTACTGATACAGCTTCCATTGGAAACTCAACAAATGTTTAATGTGCTGTTTTCACTCCCATAGTACCAGGATAGGGCAGTGTGTTCCATACCTTCTGTACCTACAAATTAATGTCGTGTCTTCACCTCCACGATGAGCAGTTACACCAGCCATTTGCTCAGTGAGATGAGATGCTTTTTGCGAGTGTCTTGGCTCCTTTGCATCCCAGTGTGGTTCTGCCTTTAATGAGGTGTCTTCCTTTTCGGAATGCGTAGTTCAGTGTGGGCAGCAACCTGCTTTTGAGGTACAGAGCATCCTTCTGAGAAAGGCAAGATAATCAAAAAGGAATTTTGTGGTGACATTTGGAGAGGATGGTGACTGCTTATGAGGCAGGGACGGGACTGGCATTTAGCTGTGATGGCTAAAGGATAAATAGCAAAATTTGTTTAATAAATATGACCTAGTGAATTTAGTACTGCTGACTCTAAAGTTTGGCCCCCCAATCAATTAATTGTCAAAACCCTTGGTAGCTTCTCTCAAAAAATGGAGGGTAATATCTAAATTATGTCAGAAGTAACTCAACTATACAGATTGAATTTGTTGATGCTGGAAGTGGAAAAAAAATATTTGGCTGGTGGATGTTGATGCTGGATGTTTGCTGCGTTGCAAAGTGCTATACTCCTATATTGTTAGGAGCACAAAAGGGTTACCGTTGTCTTTGTGTAAACATACCAGTGTTTAAAATTTTTTTGCATATGTTTCAGTTCTTTCATGGGGATTTTCTTTAATTCCTTTATCTCTGATAGTGAACATTAATCTGTCACTGGCAAAGATAAAATCCAGCTAATTCTCAGAAAATCAGTTTCACTTTCTCTGTTCCCACAAATTCAAACTCCTCTGATAACAGTTGGAAGCTCTATCTAGACATTGAACATGGTCAGAAATAACCATGTGGTCATCCAGTCCACTTTGACAAGAGGTTTTGGACTCTCTTGGAAAGTCCCTGGAGGGGACAGGAACCTCTGGTAAAGGAGCCATGGACCCCCTTCCCCTGGACACCTGGATCCAGGAGATACAATCTTCCCAATGGGGTTCCTGAAGGGGGCTGATCTATACAAAAAAAACCAACCAGGCAAACAAACAACTGAACAAGCTTTGGCTTTATTAACTTGAATTGCTTCTGAAGAATCCTATCTTTTCAATAAAATAAGGCTGCAATTACCATCTCCCTTTACACCTGGCATATATCTGTTCTGGCCACAACAGAGGCAGCCCACTGCTGGTCCTGACTGCTGTTTCCTACCACCTCCCCTCAGTGACTCTTTTTTCCCATAGTCACTTGGTGAACCAGTTCTAGCAGGCAATGAGAGAAGAGCTCTGTTTTGAGAAAAAGAGTGGGGGATCAGTTCCCTAGTTGGATTTATGGGCCCTGCAAACACTAGGCATTTTGTTGGAGGTAGAGAAGGGGAATCAGGTACAAGGCGAAGTGTTGAGTTGCCTTTTGATGCTTGTGGTCCTCTGGGTTTGAGAGCGTCCATGCACAGAGCTGCAGTGGTATAATTCATGTCATTGAAATTCATACTGAGACATGTAGACGTTTACTTGTCGATACAGGAAATTTGTAATTCCCTGTTTTGTAGAAACTGCTTGATGGAAAGTTGTCACCAGAAGTGAATGTAGCAGGATGGAGGAATGGCTTGGAAAGAACACATGGCAAGAGCTACTGCTTTGTCCAGGCTTTGGTGTGGAAGAGGCACCTGTGATGGAACGAGCAAGATGTGTGCTAACATGGGGATTTGGTGTGTTAGCTGATTAGGGTGCTTATTTGCTGTGTGGTGTTTATGATGTGGGTCCCTGAGCCTCGAGCTGAAATCACAGGTCAGAACAACTATCAGATGAATAAAACTGCTTACTCCATGTCACAGAGAGAGACAGAATCCCTCTGGCATTATGACTAACCTTTTCATGCCTCACTTTACCTGTCTGTACAATAAGTCTAATGATCATCACATTGTCAAAGGCAGTTTTGTGCCAGTTGTGATGCTCGCGTGATTAATGGATTTAAAATGCTATGAGAGATTTTGACGGAAACAGGTATCAAAATGCATTGTAGCAACTATGTGTAATGCAGTCACTTGGTATTTGGAGTTGGAGGGTGTTAAAGAAGTCCCTTCAGGAGTCACTTCCTCCCAGTCCAATTTCCAAGGAGAACTGTAGCATTGCAGTGACCTATTTAAGCCAAATTAAGTGACCTATTTATTCCAAATAATTAACTACAGAAATGTTACATTGACTGCACTGGACATACCCAACAACCATGTGCTCAGGTTGCCCGATCATTTCTTTCAGCCTTTCAGGGGTAAGTGATACTTCAAATCCTGGCTTAGTGCAGTGCTGGATGGAAACAAAATGCTAAATAAATTTCAACATCAAGTGACACGAATCCTTACTGCTGCTCCCTGCATGCCATAATCTCTGTGTCTCCATCTGAACTGGCCAAGGGGCTGGCTGTAACTCCATGTTGCAAAAAGCTCTACAATGCATAATTTTAAAGGAGTAAAAAATGCAACTATAGAAATTTTGTAGCCATTCTTGCCCATTGTACTGCTGATGGCCATAGATGGAAAGGGCTGTTGGACATTTGCCTCGAGAAAGCATTCCTTTAAAGACACAATGGGAGACCATTTTGGTGGACTCAGGAGTTTTTTGGAGTTGTGCTTCTGCCTCTCAAGCACCATGGGAAAAAGCTGTTTGGGTGTTCCTGAGACAGGTAATATTTTCTGTGATACTGTAAATAATTTATTGAGGGCACAGACTGAGATGGGGCTCTGCTATTAACTAGAACCAGAGCTTTTATGCTGGATTCTCCCCTGGAAAGCATGAGGACCTCCAGCCCAGCCTGCCTGTCTGCGGGACAGTAGACAGCAATGCGTGTCAGAAAGGTGCAGCTTCTGCATCCATGCCATGGTTTGATGCATGCAGCGTGAGCGTAGCAAGGTAGGAAAGCTGTAGATAAGAGCAAAGCACAGCAGGATGAGGAGCTTATTTGAAGATTCTGTCTCCATTTACCTAAATAAATAGTTCCGGCAGCTGCTAGCTAACTTGCCTGCTTAGAGTATTTTCCGTGTCAATAAGGAGCACTGCCTTGGTGTCCTTGTTTAAAATCTAGTACGAGGATCACCAGAGAGGTGACAGGAAATAATCTGAGCAACTAATTCCCATTTTTGGGCTTGGGGCCAGTCTGTTTGAGGCAGCAGACAGAAGCTGGGGAAGCAGATTAATGCTGCCTGCAGCACATGGTATTTTGGCTCAAAAATGTGCTGAAGGAATGCGTCTGGCATGGCTTAACTCCCTTGCGAAAATGTTTGCTGCATTATGTGTCATAAAAGGTAGTGGATATTCTGCCATTTCGTATTCCTGCCGTTTGTCCTCTCTGTTTCAATAACCTTATTGACTTCTACCCCACAAGCAGAGTTGCAGACCTCGCTTTCTTTCATGTTTTACTTGGATTTTTTGGGTTTTATTTTCTAGTGGAAATGTCTTTCTTCCCAGTAAAATCTAAATTCCAAGCTATTCCCCATCAAAACCCCTGTTGTGTAAAATAGCTTGCAGTGCTTTAACTCTAGAACCAATTGGGTTGTTTTTTCAGTTTTTTACTAATTTTACTTACTACAGAGTTGTAAATCTTCCTAAAGATATCAGGAATGTGTTGTGTTTGGTAATAATCTTATGTGACAGTGTCACAGCCTGACCTGGTTCTATGGTCAGGGCTTAGTAGTGTAGAAAAGGACTTTTTAATTCAATGGAAATGCCTAAGGTCTAGGCAAACACAAAGATTATTGATGCTACAGCCTTGGTTGAGTTGCTTTATGTCACTGAAGTTTATTTATTTATTTATTGAATTACATGTTTTAAATCTGTGGAAGCTTTTGGATGGAAGATACTACAAACATTTTAAAAGAATTTTTAAACTACATGGCAGTAAAATAGATTTCTCTGTCCCTAATGTTTCATATATTGTTCTTTTTTATGTGAATGTGGTTTTGTGTTTCTAATTAGCCTGTAAGAAAGTTGGTCTCTAGGTAGTGATATTGCTAATGGTGATAAGCAAACACAACATGGGGAGGGAACATATGCTGAAGGTAATGTTCCCTGGTCCTTGTCGCCAGCCTCTGTTTTGACTTTTTCATTTGTGTTTGCAATGAGTGATGTTAAGAGTGTCTCCTGGGCAACATACTGCCTGTGTGGTGTGATTTATGGTCTGCTATTTTAGAGAATATTCTGCTTCATTCTGAAGAGAGCTTTAAAAACATACAAAAGTTGGGGAAATATTATCTGTCTTTTAAAAACAAGATTCATGAACAGATGTATATATCTATTCTGTCACCAGACAGATGGACAGAAAACATTTAGTTGTAATGGCAGCAAAATGTATAGCATCACAAATGAAAAAGAAATATCTAAAAAAAATGTATTTGTCTTGCCAGTTGTTATATCATGGCAGCAGCTGCTGAATTTGAGTTTTATTGTCCTGAAACTTCAACTCAAAATGCTCCAGACCATGTTTCTTGTTAATGCAATATCTGTATCCTGTAACCTTCCTGCAATTCGCCTTCAGATCTCTTCACCCTGGGAGGCATCGGCATTTTCATCTATAGTTATTTATTTAGATATGGTTTCTCTCTTTAATGGCCACAGTTCAGTAAGCAATAGATGGATATCTCTGTTCTTGTGAAGAAACTCCTAGATGAATTAATGTTTCTATTTTGTTGTTAACTGAGATTTCCGTATTTCTGAGCATGATGGGTTGTACCCTTGATATTAGGGTGAAACTGGAACTGTTCAGGCTGTAATAAAAATTCCTGTATATCTGTATATAAAATGAGCAGAGGGAAACAATGTGGCATATATGTATTATTCATTGGGATATTCTGCTCATATAGTCATTGATATATTTCAAAACCAGTCTTTGAAAATGAAGTTACACAATTCCAATGACTGTGTTGTGCTGGTGGTGGTGGTTTGGAAAGTGCAAGGTCGTTTGCCCATCATCATGGAGTTGGGTCATAGCAAGCACCTGTAGCCCTGGGGGCTCAGCCTGTGACAGCAATGGGCCTTTAGGGTGGTCTTGCTCCCTCCATGACATGCAAAATGGGCATACAAGCACCCATCGGGTCTGCCTGGTGCTGGTGCAGGATGCTGCTATTTCACCTGGAGCAAAAGTACAAGACACGTGCTAGTGTCAGCAGGGATTACAGTATTTTGCAATGAGCACATGAAGGGATAGTAGTAATTAAGTAACTGTCAATAGTAAACTCAGAGCCATCATTAAAATTCCTTTTACTGATGTGTCTTGCCAGGTGCCTTTAGACTGCTTTTTAAATAGTTTTCCAAAAAAGAGAAGAGAGTTTTATCTCCCACCTAACTTTATTCCTAGGTGCTGGTACAAGTTGTCTGCTCTGTTAGTTTTGTGTAATATTGCAAATGTTTAGGGTGCATCCTCTTGGTCACTGCAAATGAGGTGTGTAGCCATTTCTATTTAAATGACCATTTTTTTTTCCTCAGCTGCTTGAAGCAAAGTTTCTTTTTTGGAATAAATAAAGAGAAAGCCAGGTTTTCTGAAGGTTAAAACTGTTTACAGAGCTCTTCCCTTCTTGGCTTTTGTTTTCTAAAAAAAAAAATTAAGTTGGGATTTCTGGGATTTTAGGATTAGTTAATGTATTTACCCAGCCTTTAAAAAGTAATTTTCATGGGATAGAGGGATCTTGTTTACAATGTGTAAAAAAGATTAAAAGGAATTAATTTAATTGTGTAAAACCATAAGTAATCTTCTGCCTTCTTCTGTGAACCTGTCATACTTTCAGTTGGGTGACACTTCCTATTTCTACCTCTTTTTAATCTTCAATTAACTAGAAAGCTTTCTCCCATTTTTTGATACTTATTTTAATTCTTATTCCCTTCCAAAGCCTTCTCTTGCAAACTCAGACATACCATGGTATGTCCTCTCTTCCTGTCTGTCTGTCTGTCATGGGTTTTCTTATTGTCTCTGCCACCAGCATTGGGCCCTGATTCAGCTGAGTGCTTTTAACCCAATGAAGCCAGTGGGATTTAAATATCTGTCTGAATGTTTTGGATTGGGATTAGCTTTACTGAACTCAGCTCTTCATGAAAGCGATGTTTCAGTCTCCATCTGCAGTTGTGAAGAGTTGAACCACAGATAAAATACCACTGAGAGTAAAGATGTGCTTGCAGTCAGCTTGCAACCTCTGAAAGTTGAAGAGTCTTCTGTTGGGATGGTTTAGGCTTTTGAATTCCTCTGTAAATACAAATGCCTATTGCCGCAGCCTCTTCACGAGCACAATCTTGTTCCTACCTAAGGAGGAGAAGTTATTGAGCGTGAGGGAAGAAGCCGTAAATACCAATGTTTTAATTTACATCACGTAACAAGAAAATGCCCTCACGGAGGATGACTCCTCTTTCTGATGTCATCTCCTCCTCCTTTCACAGCTGCTGTTTGTTTCTTCTCTTTCCTTTGCATGATCCTTAAGTCCTTATTCCTTGTGTGCAAGGGGCCAGCACTGTGATATCTTCTGCCTTTATTTGCGAAACAATACCAGTAAATCTTCGTGTTGAATTGCTGCCAGACCCTTGCATTGTTTCTTGCAATGTCTCTCTTGTAATGGCTTCAGGCTTCTCTTTCCAATTGTGGCAGATGGAGTGGTGGCTCCCCCTGAAAGGGTCTCTCCCTGCACAGACCCGGTGTCTTCGCTTTTCTGTTATTAATCTCAACCTGTGCTCCTGCTGTTCTTCGGAGTAGCCCATGTAAGGAAGAAACACAAAGTGCTACTAAAAGTCAGATTGTCTATGTCTGTTCTTTGGTAGGTTTGAAAATCCAACTTTGTTTCTATATGGGTAGGAAGGCCAAGAGCCACAAGAATGCCGATGTGCTCACGCTTTCCTGAATTGATAATTTTGTGTTTCCGGGTCAGAACTTGTGTTTGAACTCACCAGAGCTGAGTACTTCACTGAGCTGAGTCCTAATGTAGTGGGTGGCTTCCTTGCCCATGGTGGGAGAGTTGGAACTAGATCTTTAGTTAAAGAAGGCGTCTTTAAGGTGCCTTCTCATCTGGGCCATTCTATGATTATAATTTTTGCCGAGAAGTAGTTGCCAAGTGCTCTGCCTCTTCTAGCGGGAGAGTTCCCCCAACAGAGCACAGCTCCTATTTTTGGAGGTGTCTGCCATGGCTCTTGCTCCATTTGAAGTGCGACGGACTTCAGCAGTACACCACCTAGAAAACTTCAACTGGTACTTTTCTCTCTGGGTGCATATTACTTGTGTGATCATTGGATCTGATCTCATGGATGTGTGCTACAGCTTACTGCCTTCTTAAAAATGTGCATGCAGCATGAAAAGATTCATGGATATGAGCCCTCGCTAGTTCACAACCGGTAAATGAGCTAATGATGATACATCTTCCCCTCCCTGCTGCACTCAGAATTTTTATTGCAAGGCCAGTGTCATTTGTTTTCATCTCTTGCAAATCCTCCCTACATCCTCCTCCATCCTAATAATTTTCTTTGAAAAACACCTACTGCAGTGACCTCCATTTGGCTATGAAACTGAAGCACTAATCAGCAGGGTTGATATCCATGAGGTTTTTAAGTCTTGTATAGTACAGACCCCTTTTGAGCTACATTAGCCTCCCAAAGGCAGTGCTCTTAAGCAATACATGGAGAGGTATTTCCTTATATGAACTTTGGTGTCAACGTCCCTTCTTACAAGTAAATTTAGAGAGACAATTTGAGTGTAACTGTTTGCAAAATGCAAAGTTCACCATTAGTTTAACCCACCACCCTCGAGGCTAGTAGATATTGTGTAAGGTTAAACAGGTTAAAATGTAGCACTTTTTGGGCTCAGGACCAACCTGCATGGGATTGTCCTTGTGAAAATTTTAACTGTGGATCTTGGTGTCCTAGGGTTCTGTCTGAACAGTGAGACCTGCCATGAGTGTCTGCTTTATGAAGGGCACTTCCAATGCCAGTGGCACCTCCACATGCCAATGGCACTCAAAGCATAAATTCCTATTTTAAGGTCAGATGCTTGGATGTACAGAGCTCCTATTTGAAGTAGGAGCCAGGATGTGAAGATTGGAGTGCATGCCTCAGGGGAGAGAGATTCTCTGAATTTTGGAAGGTGACTTGGACAGGTCATGCTCTTAGCTAAAGAAATGGATTTCAGCTGAATTATGAAAATGTGTGTCTGCATTGTTTATTACTTACTGTCAAAATGAAATTATAGATTTGGCAGACCTGTGTAATAGATGTCCATAAGAGATTCTAGCAGTCTAAGCTGAATGAAAAAGCAGATTTGTGGACTAACATGTCTGTAGAAGGAATTATGTTTTGACTTTGTGCAAGATTTGTTAAAATATGTTTTTCTTCTGTTTGGGTAGTGGTACGTTGGATAAGTGCATGTGTGGGTGTACAGAAGCCTGCTGAATGGTGTATTTTTTAATAGAAATAATTCAGTTCCTGAGTTTTTTGAGTACATGATGAAGTCATAAGTATCAGTGATCATAATTGCCTTCACCTTGCAGGTAATTTAATTATCTTCCTGACCCCTTGCATTATGATCTTATACCCTCATTTTAGATGTCCCAAATGTGGGGACATTTATTATGGAAGATTTTTATTAGTGCAGGAATTTGTGACTGTGTTTGGGCAGGGGGTAGAAATTCACACTACTTTTTCTTACAAATATTTTTGGACACAGTGAAAGTGTAGAGCACTCCTGCTCTCCTGCTCATAGGAAGCCTTCATCTCCCTTCTTGAGCCTGACTTCATGCCCAGATACCTGCCCTTCTTAACCACAACTCATGCTGGACTGATTAGGGGGGTTTCCTTTTTACCACTTGGCCCCTTCTTCCTCTCTCTCATCATTTCTTCAGTGATGTCCAAGTGTCTGGCGTGGTGATAAATAAGCCCTTTCACATGCCACTTATTCAGAGAACTGAAGCTGGATTCTGACATGTCCCTGGCCTCTCCCTGGGACTATGTTTCTAGCTGCAGTTCATGCATTTTTCAAAGTAATTATATTTCTAGCACATTAGAAGGCCCCTTCTTTTTTTTTTTTTCCCTTGTCTTCTTACCTAAGTAGTCATTCCCTAAGTAAATACCATGGTGCCTCCCAAATTACTTGTACCATGAGGAAATACAGTTCTATGTCTCCCAAATACAGTCTGTTTTGTGCTTCATGGGAGTGATGGATTTGTCTCATGGATAAATTTACTGAGAACATTCTTCATAACTGCTTAGCTTGAGGCATGTTTAGGTTTTGAATCAAATATCACATTTTTTGAGGTTTCTCTTTTTTTCTCTTAGTCCTTTAAGGGTCCCATTCTCCCTGTTTGAGCTACCTATTTCTTATATTCCAGAAATGTAGTATAATTTCATAGATTTTTGGTACCTTCTGGTTGACCACCTCTTCCTAAAATTGAAAAATGTCATATTTCAATGTTTAATGTCCTGTGTATGTCTCACAATCTGCATGTACATATTTAACTCTCAGCACTACTGCCTGGGTTTAGCCAGAAGGAAACGCTCACCATGAGATAAAGCTAATCAAATGATGAAACTGTAGTCACACTTTGAACTCCTAATTTAATGAAAAAATCACCCAAACTATAAAGTGTGTAATTATGCTGATTTTCATGACATTTGGGTCATAAATGGATTCTTCCTTGTGTACTGATGACATCAATTAATATGCATTATAGCTTTCTGGTAAGTCACAGATTTAGCAACGTTTTTAAATTAAGTGGGCATTAAAATGAGTCTTTCTGTATTACTACTTCTGGTCAAATACCTGGAGATTTCTTTTTTTGTCCTACTGCCAGAAGGCTGTACCATAGAAGTTCCTTCTGGTGGTAACATATCTTCTTGGGAAATAAGTATTTTGAGATTAAAAAGAATATTTTCAACTAATTTAATTTTCCATTTCTATGGAAATATTAATTTATATGGAATATATAAAATGTTCCTTTCTGTGTTGTGGGAAGAAGACAGATACAAAGGCTGTAGTTTTGTGCTTGTACTCCAGAAATTTGGCAGAGGAACAGAGATGCAAAGTTCCCAGGCTGATCTTCATTGTTAATGTCCAGAATGAATGGGGCAATGCTGCCCAGTTTCCATGCTAAGGCAAATCTGTCTTCTCTGCTGGAAAGGTGTGGTAGGTAGCTAATGTGAATGCTGAAACTGGAGTGACAAATACTGTCCAGGCCATTTCTTGGCAAATTCATATTGCAGATAAATGAATCTTTGTACCATGTGGTAAGAATTGCATGACTAAATAAAAAAACAAATTCCAGTTGAGACTGAGAGTATGGAACCATGTTTTTGATGTCATGTTGCTCTTAGATGAAAAAATATCTTAAGCACTTTTAAAGAAATTGATATTTCTATAGCATGAAGTACATATGGAGTATGTAATAGGGTTATATATGTGTATTATATACATATAAATAAATATATACAAGTTGCATAATAATACTTTTCCTTAGTTTCTTTATAAATCTCTGTAGGAGATACTGCTTTTTCTCCCTTCACGGTCGTGTTTTGAACTTAACTCTCTCCTACACTATGTTATTATTCTTTGATATTTCATTAATTCTGACTAAATTTTGTTGGCTGAATGATAAGCATAGTTCTTATTTTCTGCAGAAATGCTAATAAAGGGTGGCATGCCATATTTGGGATTTTTATTGAATTTAATTAATAACAAAGTGAGTTAATCAGGTAACATTCACCTTGAACTTTTTCCTTTATAGGGAGATAATTTCTCATCTCTTGCATTTTTTTATTAGGTGAAAAATTTCAAAGTACATTCTGACAGCTACATTTGAATATCTTTGTAGAGTCTAGTTAAATATTCTGTAAGCACTGCTGCTTAGTGATCTAATGAGCACAATACCAGTCTCTTGCCATATTGTATCACTGGTTCTTCACCGTAAGGAAATGCATCTGGATGCATTGAGCATATAGAGCTGTTGTCAATTTGTGTTATTTAATATGATAGGAAACAAAATAATTTTTAAAAAATATTTAAGTGCTGACAAATTATAATTTTTAAGGTTGAGTGCTTTTATTTTGTACTCTGAAGAAATCTTTAATTTTAGGGCTTTTGGTAGAAAATTATATCAGTGCTGTAAAGTAATGACAGAATTTCATAGCTATGTGCTAGTTTATGTTGTAGGGTAGTGCATATGCAAAAGTATTCACTTTTTTCCTTAATGGAGTAACTGAATGTGGATTTTATTGGAGTGTTTCCAGCTTCAACCAATTTTCTGTATGAACTATTGGGGCAAAAGAAACTCCTTAAAATGGATATTCAGAACATGATATTATAGATGAAATGCATAAAGCTGCAAGAATGATTTCAAGAAGAAAAAGTAAGGCTGTATAAAATTACATTATAAATCTCAAGCCAGCGAGAGAAGGAGAAGGAGGAAGATGTCAGAAGCATAAAGAAATTACCCTCATCTTCAGGGAGAGAAATATTAATCCAACACTGAGTGTCTTTGAAAACTTCACCCTTTAGTATTCATATAGTCAGGACCATACCTGGAACATTGCATGCTGAAAGTGCATTAAAAGAATATGGTTAAGATGACAAAGTCAAAAAACTTACAAGTTAGGGAAATACCTGTGTGAATCTAATCTGTCCACTCTCTGCATAATCAGGTACTCTTTAATTGTGCAATCATTAGTAGTAACAGTAGCATTTTTGTGTGGCCTCTATTACTCAAAGCACAGTATTTTGGAGAGTGTTCATTACCTTGCTTTTCCCTTGTCATTCATTTATTGTGTCCCAATACCCTATTTTTTAACATATTTTTTTACAGGAAAATTTCCACAATACTTAACTGGAATTCCTTTGATGCACTCTACTGTATCTTACTTTTTTTTCATCACAACCCTAACTGGCAGTAGAAATTATGGTTAGGATTCAACCCCAGGTTGAGACTTGAAAGTGCAGACTTGTGGGCATGATGTCAGGTGTTTCTGAGTGTGAACCTGCATTTGGTCAGCTGAAGGACTAACAGGGCTGAAGGACTGAAGGGCTAGAATTGCAGAGGAGTATCAGTCCATGCACAATTTGTCGTATCTGTCAGTCCCTTGAGGTTGTCTCAGGTAATATGCTGGGGAACCTTAAAGGACTCTAGATGCCAGTGTGGAGGGAACTGATTTTTCAGATGTTCATTGAACATGAGGGGAGCGTAGGTGTTTGGCTCACATGGAGACACGTACATTTAGGAATCTGAAAGGACTTGGACTCCATCCTTGATGTTAATGGTAATAACATATTGGAGATGGGGAAAAAAGGCGAAAAGAAATTAAGACAGAAAATACACAGAAATTTTATGATCTGATTTTTCATAGCACATCACTAAATTGCAGAACCTTTTAGACTGGGAGGTCCTCTAGCCCATCCTCTTGCTCCATCTTGATCTGAACTCAATGTTGGGTCCAGTTGCTCCAGGCCTTGTCCAAATTGGTAGAGAAAATGTCTCTGGGAAGCCTATTCCAGTGCTTAACCATGCTTATGGCCATGAGTTTTCATGTAGAAGTTTCTCTGCCTGCCACTCATGATGGTTACCTCTCTGAGCTCTGTCTTCTCTACAGCCTCTCTTCAGGTGAGAAGACTGAAATGAGATTGCCCTCTGGCAGCACTAACCTTTTCTTCCTAATCTAAACAGACCCAGTTCCCTTATCTTCTTCTCATCCCCGTTTGCAGCCTAGTCTGGATTATGTATTTGATACACTTGCTGGCATTGTGTTTTGCCAGTCAGATGGTGTAGCATGTTTAATCTTACATCGGTTGTCTAGAAATTACCTGTTGTGTCTAATCTGGTCACTTGAGCTTCCTCTCTAACAATCTCTTCTGAGGATGGTTTACTCTCTGAAAATGGCTGGCGTTCTCTGCTGACTTCACAGCGAGTCTATCAGACCAGACTGGACTAGACACCAAACTTTTAGACACATAAGGATAGTTGGAGAGAAGTTGTACCTTTTAATGAGATATGAACTTACTTTCAGGACTGTAGAAAATGACACCAATTTTGTTGCTTACCGTTTGCCTCTTTCATTAGGAAACTTTTGATTTGTGCTTTAAGGCTCTGTGATCTGCAGTCTTAGATAATCTTAGTTTATTTTGCTGTGGCCAAGTCACATCAACCAGGTAAAATGCAGTATGTCCATGGAGCAGAGCCCAGCTGAGCCCTGGATGGAGGCAGAATGTGCAGTACATCTTATGGAGCTGATGTGCTGGCAAAATGATGGGAGTAACAGGAATATCATCCAGGAATTGCATAACCTTCTGGATACATGGGGTGAGATTTAGGGTTGATGCATATCTGTCAGTCGACCCTGAGTTATCAAGTCAAGGATTAACAATCTTTCACCATCTCCATATTTGTATGTGGTGGACTTTCCTCTTCTGCTCTTGGTTCTGCTACCATCTGATTTGAATGAACTTCATCTCTTCTTCTTCACTGTATTTCTTCTTACCACGAGTTTAGATGCATTAAGAGCTGTTTGTTTGGTTGTTAGTAATCGCAAAACATGACTACAGTTTTATATTTCTGAGATTTTAGAAAAAAATTATGATTTCAGTATAGAGAAGTTTGATGATAATATGCAGTTAATTTTACTCTTTTTCTTTTTTTTTTTTTGTAGGAGCTTCAGTGTTTTTGCTGAAAAAAGGACTTGTTTTATGGTTTTGTCTCCTTGGAATGGAGAAGAGAAATCTTTTCTCTCTCCTTTTCTTTCACCCAGAATCATATCTGAATTTTGTGAGCTCAAAAAAGGAGCTTTTATTCCTGAAGATTTCTAGATAAGGTCTTGCATTTTTTTCCATAGCAGATTTCAGGTTAAGACACTAATTTAAATGCATTAAAGTCAAAGTATGTTATTTCCTTTTAATTTGAAAGGAAGATGGATTTAAAAGCAAAGTTTGTAGGACTTGGATATGTTCTGTAAATTGTTTGTATAAATTATATGAGAATAAATAGCGGAGAGCTTTAACTCTTCCCTTCTAATTTGCCTTGGATTTGAATTTGTTTATTCAGAAATTAGAGAGTATCATTTGTGGCATTTACATTATACTGCAAATCATCTGCTCTCCATTTTCATATTTTTCATGCTGTGAGGTTCCTGGGTTCCTTTATTTCCAGGGACAGTGAGGGCAGATGGAGAATCAGAGAATTGATTATCCTAGAGTTTTCCCCGTTTTCTTTCTTTACCCTACATCTTTTACAGCTTGCCCTATTTACCCTACATCTTTTACAGCTTGCTGGTATTTATAGATTTAGCAATTTGAAATTTCTTTTCTTCTTATGTTCCCTCATAAAGTAAAATGGAATAAGAACACAAATGCCACAGCTCTCAGCTTTAGAATCATAGAATCGGAGAATGGTTTGGATTGGAAGGTACCTTAAGCATCATCTAGTTCCAACCCCCCTGCCATGGACTGGGGTGTCATTCACTAGATCAGGTTGCTCAGGGCCCCATCCAACTTGACCTTGAACATTTCCAGGAATGGAGCATCCACAACTTCTCTGGGCAACCTGTTCCAGTGTCTTAACACCCTCACAATAAAGAATTTCTTCCTAATACCTAATCTAAACTGACCCTCTTTCCATTTAAAGCCATTTCGCCTTGTACTATCACCCTTGTGAAAAGTCCCTCTCTAACTTTCTTATAGGCTGTCTTTATTTACTGGAAGGTGCTATAAGATCTCCCTGGAGCCCTCTCTTCCCCAGACTGAGCAATCCCACCTGTCTCAGCCAGCCTTCATAGGAGAGGTGCTCCAGCTCTCTGGTCCTCTTCGTTGCCCTATCCTGGACCATCTTCAACAGGTCATGTCATTCTTGTGCTGAGGACCCCAGAGCGGAATGCAGCACTCCAGGTGGGGTCTCACAAGAGCAGACTAGATGGAGAAAATCCCCTCCCTCAACCTGCTTTTGATGCAGCCCTGGATGAGTTTGCCTTTTGGGTCTGTGAGTGCACACTGTTGACTCATGTCCAGCTTTTCATCCATGAGAACTCCCGAGTCTTCCACCACAGGGCTTCTCTCAGTGAGTTCTTCTTCCAGTCTGTACTCATGTTTGGGATTGCCCCGCCCCAGGTGTGCATGTTCTTGCACTTGGACTTACTGAAATTCATGAGGTTCAAGGGAGGTCCCTGGATTTATGGAGGTTTCCTCCTCTCATGCCATGTACTCATCTTGTGTCACAGGATTACTTCTCACAGAATTTTCCAAGAAGAAATTTGAAGAAATTTCTAAGGGCTTATGATGTTGTTTGTAGAAACAGACTTATTAATTTATAGCCCTGGGCTCATGACATTACCATCTGATATCAGCTTGATAACTTGCAAGAAGTAATTTGAAGATAGCCTGTATTTTAAAAGGGATTTTTAAAGCTATGGAGATTTTTCATTATTGATGTTAACAATTTTGGAGGGGATATTGAATCCTGTGCTTCAGAGTTTCATCCAGTTTCTGAATTATCTTCTGTTGTGGCCTTGTGTTACTTGAATAATAACCTAAACATCAAATGAGATTGAATTCTGGATAGCTTGTAACCCCATTTGTCACTGTCATAACCTGTTTGTGGTTCCTAGCCTCTGGGTTAGACCAGTGTGTGACTTCTGCTCTCAAGATACAGTATTTCAAGAGGTGATTATCCCATATATTTCTATAGGGACCTGCTGATGCCTTGAGGAAGACCAGTAAATGAAGATATTTTGGGTCTAGCCCTGTTTAGATGAAAACATAGTCTTTTTTCATTTCTTATTTGTATTCTCTGTGTACTTGCTTTTGGGTTTTATTTATGGTTGAAGATTTAAGTATATAAAATTGTGTGGCCACCGAAAAATGACAATTCTTGACTCAGAAATTAAAATCCAGAGGCTATTCCCTGTATTTCATTTAGCAGGATGTGTTGCCCATGTTCGTAGGTGTCAGTGCCAAGGGTCTGGTGAGCTCCTCTTACTCCAGGCAAAGAGGTTTGCATTTGCATGGCCTGTGCATGACAGAGGTACAGATGTGACCGCTAAAGTTTCACCTTCTCAGGTGAATTATTGACCATGTGAGCAGAGAAATGACAGAAGCAATTTCACTATAAGTGAATAAAATCTGGTGAATTTGGTTTAGATTACCAAATAAATTTCATTCTGTTTCTAAGAGAAAGTAGCACTATCCATTAAGGTAAACAATTTCACAGTCCATTTGGCATTGCACAGTGAAAGCCTGAGTACAGACATTGCTCAGGTGGTGCATCCTACTAGACAAAGGAGGGAGCTCTGGTAGGTTTTATTACTATTTTATCCCTCTGATGAAGTTTCTAGAAATGTAAAGCCAAGCAACAGAAAAAAATATTGGTGGTCTACATTTAATTTTGCTCCAGATGTGTAGAGGCTAGGATCCACAGATGTGTCATCTTTGTAGAAATTGGTTTCATCCGTGGGTATCTTTGATATTTTGAAGGTTTTTCCTTCTTAAATTGATCCAAAAAGCTCAAACTGAACATTTTCACAAACTAAGAATCCAGCAAATCTGGGACAAGATCGCCAAGTAATTCAGTTCAGTGTTTAAGTTTTTGTGTGTTATAGTTAACATTAGATTTTAAGCTGAATATTTGCAATGAACTGAGAAACTGAACTTTTCATTCTGAGTTTCTCAAAACAGAAAATTCTTATAGTTGTTAATGTTTTTACCTTCACAATTCTGAATTCTTTGTACTAAAGTAGACAGAAAAAAAAAAAGAAGGAAAGGAGTAGAGAAAGAAAGAAAAAAGAGAAAAGGTGTATCCAATCACAGAACAGTTTTGGAGTAAAATTCCAAACTATTTCCAGTCTTTCCACTGCAGACAGCTTCCTGTGAATAAATATCATATATTCTCTGGAGAGCAAATAACTGCCATACTGAGAGGAGAGTCTTCGACTGCTTCACACTGTCATCTCTTAGCTTTGCAGCAACAGTATTCTTAGCATTTTAATGTTAAAAGTTAAAAAGTTGTGTTTTGGAGGCACTCATAGGAGGCCTCTTTCTTCAAGAATTATAATTGAAATGCAATTATTACCTTACAATAGACTTCCTAATCTTTATACAGTGAAAATAGGACGATCTTCATCCATGCTGTTCAGGTTCAAATGCTAAAACCCTGGACTTTTTATATACTTTTTAATCAAAGTATTAGTCAAAGAGAAGGCTGAAGTACTCTATTTAGGATTGCTAGTAGATATATATGATTTGTTTTTCTTCCTCTTTCAGTTTGGGCATGAAGCACTTATTCTGAATGCTGTATTAGTCATAGCCAAAAATAAACTGTCTTATCCTGCTCCTTCTCCTCCCATGTCTTCTGGGAAGCTCTTTCCTTGCTCCTTATCTCAGGAGCCTCCTGGATTTCATGTTTCTGTGTGATAGACCCATGCTAGAGCTCTGCTGCCTGGTGGCATGCTGCAGTTCAGTCTTTAGCAAGTATCTGTCCTTAATGTGAGAAGAAAAGTGAATTTCCCTGCTTTTCATTCCAAACCTCCAATGCTTGCTGATTTACAGCCTTCTCAACAGAGGCCAGGGGATGCATCTCAACATCTGCTTGTTGGTTGCATCCCTGTGAAGTGCCTGGTTGAATCATGCCAATGGCCACCCAGCAGTGGGGAGTTGCTGGGATGCTCCTGGGCACCAACATTTGGAATCCCCCTGCAAGAATGCAGAGATCCCCAGGGTGCTGGTCCTGCAGTCCTGCTCCTGGCACGACAAGGGAGATTTACTTTCCTTACCTTTGAGCTACAGGGTAGATGATGTAAAGCAAGAGTGGCTGGAGACCTTCCAGCAAGCTTTGGGCTTAGAAACCCAAATTTGGAGGCTTGCCAGTAAAGAAACTTAGAAAAATGTATGAATGGAGAAAAGAATGAATAAAGAAAGTGTAAATGAAGGAAACCAGTAGCCTGTATCTATTGTGTTGGGATTTGGCCTTGGTTTTAAGACCATTGGAGTCTTTTCTTAACTCCTAAGGTTTCTTTTCTTTTTTTTTTTTCTGTTGGTACATTTTTCCAAATTAGCATTTAATCATAACAAGGAGAAAGGAGGCAATCCTGTGGAAGTTCACACTACTGGAGGCTGTAATAGAGCCATCTTGGGGGAAATAGTTCTGTATTGTACTTCCTGTTGTATTTTCTACTGTTTAGTCTGGTTTAGTTCTAAAACGCTTGTTGTGAATATCACAGCACTTTCCTTGAGATGCATTCAGGTAATATAGTCTCAGGCCATAAGCAGAATGAGGTGATTTTTCTGAAATGTCTCAGGAATAACAAAAGGCATCTTCAGTTTTCATGTTGCTGAATTGCTACACCTTCCTCAGAGGATATGAAATGTTTTGGGGGGGGTGGGAGGGGATTTTTTGTGGGTTTGGTGATTTTTTTTTTTCCCCTTGGGAATTATTTTGCAATTGTAGAATTTCAGTTTGCTTTATTTAACATGAAAAGCTGCATATTACGGGAGTCAGAGAAAATTTGGCCTCTTGGAGTGCATGTTCTTTAACAGGGGAGAAATGCATGGAGCAGAATATAGTTACATTTTTTCTTCACCTCGGAGGAATTTATTCTTCCACACCTTTTGTGTTGCTTATAAAGTACCAGTCCCAAAGTAGTTGTCATTCCCTAAACTGCTCATATTTTACCCGTATTGGTTGCAAATCCCCCAGAAACCACTTGTGTTCAGTGCAGGAATAAGGGGGATATCAGACTGCCTGGGGCATCCAGAAGCAGCTGGCCTGGCTTGGCCACTTGGCATCCCACAGCCTCTCCCAGCAACCTTGAAGCATTTATTTGAAGGTTTCCTGTCCCTGCAGCTACAAGGTCTGGCTTTATAAGTGACTTGAAACACCTCTCAAGGGACAGCAATGCGACTAGGATTCATCAGTTTCTCCCCTTTTCAATACAGTTGGAAGAGATACATGGATAAAAAAGACAGAAGAAAGCTTCACCAATTTTATGTAAAAGTGGGCCTTCTGTCAGGACTCCACCAAAGTTCTTCATGTGGGGAAGTGGAGGGGCAGGCACTGATCTCTTCTCTCTGATGACCAGTGATAGGAACCGAGGGAATGAAGCTGTTTTGGATGGGGTTTAGGTTGGATATTAGGAAATGCTTCTTCATCCAGAGGGTGTTTGGGCACTGGAATGGGCTCCCCAGTGGTCATAGCATCAAACTTGACAGAGTTTGAGAAGCATTTGAACAACACTTTCAGGCACATGGTGTATCTCTTGAGGTGGTCATATACAGGGACAGGAGTGTGACTTGATGGTCTGTTTGGATCCCTCCCAACTCAGGATATGATTCTGTTCTATGATTCTAAAGTGAAGTTCTTTGGAGATGCCTGCGGAAAGTTAGCTCTTTCTTCAGGGACATGCCAGAGTGGGGTGGGATTCGCCTCACCTGGCTAGCCATCTGGAAGTTAGATGAGTATATTTAGGTAGTCATCTGGCCTTGTGCCATAAGAGCAATAGAGACAGTCCTCTGTCTCTAAGTCTCTCCTAAGTCGAGTATCTGAGACGGTTGGATGGATGGTTTTGAGATGCACTAATGGGCAAGAAGCATCTCTCCCTTCGAAGGGAATTTCTCTTTGAATTTGTTCATCTGAACAGTCTGGTCAGTGAGCAAGAAAGGTCACTTCCAGTTCATCTTCCTTCAGAACATGGGACATTAGGTAAATGTCGTGGTTTTCAGATAAAGGCAATCAGTATTAGAGGAAAATTATTTCCAGAAATGCAAGCGGGTTATTAGCTCAGTTGGAATGTTATTCTTTTCAAAGCAAATGCTGAAACAATCCTTGAAGGACTGTAACAATGCATGTCCCTTGGAGTTGAGATATTCATTGGTGCCCCTCCTCACTCCCAAGCGCTGGATCCAGATGACTCTAATAGTTTGCCCATAGTGTTTGCTCCTGCAGTGAAATCCTGTCTATATGTAGTGACTTAAACTAATAGATTCAGTTTCATACACAGGCTCATTGATTTAATAAATAGCTATTATTAAGTGTATAAAGGTTGAAGAAAAGTTAGATCAAGGTGCCAGCTAATTATCATGCAGACTGCATATTCGTCCCTGAGCTATATTTAGTTACTGCTTAGCAAGTAAAGGGTGAGTAGATCTGTGCTTGGTAACATTCAGTGAACTCTCTGTTTTGGCAGGTTTCTATTTACTTTTAGGGACAAAAGCAGCATTCCTTTGACATGTGAGTTGTACTCCTTTACTGCTTACATCCCTGTTTGGAGTAACTTACACCCAGCATGCAATTTACCGCACTGTTTAAAGCGCCTGCAGGATTTGGCCCTGGCAGATTAACATGCATTTACAAATCCAGCTGGCTGTTTGGAAGCTCCCAAAGGAGTGCTTGATTGCCAATTACACTGTTTCTCCTTTCTATGAAATTGCCAAGAAACAGTAACTCAATTGATTTAAAATTATTTCTATCCCATGCAGTCTCTAAGCCTTGGAAGCAGGTTATTTTGCTCAGTTGCATGGTGGTGTTTTACCCCATTGAATTGCGGTTTTGGGATTGCTCATCATGTGCCCTGTTGGACTCCATTTAATAACTTGTTTGTGCTACATTAACTGTGTTTCCTTTTAGATAATTCTGCCTTCCTGTTAGGAAACAATGTCTCCTAGTAAAAGTAAACACAGCTTGTGCCTAGGTTTGGGCAGGTAAATTTCAAAACAGTGATATGCACTTATTATTGTGTTTAAATAAAATATAAAGAAAGGTATCACAGCCATAAAGTTGCCTGTCACTAGGAGAACACACCATGTCTTTGCTTATTCTTTGCAAACAGTTATGTTAAAAGAAGATCAATAAGGTGGTGAAGGCAAGCGTTCAGGGTTAGGTAGTTGCCAGGTGAAGGCTGCCCATAGTGCCTTTCCTCTCTTGTGCCCTGCAGTGTCCACTGGTTTGAATTTAAAGGATTGAGCAGTCATTTTTACCTTATTCAATTTCCTCCTTGAGTAGTGCTTGGGCTTCGAATGACTGTTCAACTTTTTTCTCTTCCATATTCAAATTGAAGTTTGTAGGGCAGCATTTCAATAGCAAATTATTCACGTCCCAAAAGGCATCTTTCTGTAGATGGTTTCAGGTGCCTGACTTGTCTGAACACATACCCCTAGAAAGCACTGGATATGTGCTGGGAAAAGCTGATGCCAGCTGGAGCTGCTGAGTGCTGTTACATCTGGAGGTGCCAGGGTAGGTGGAGGTGTGGAGTGTTTGGGTAGAAGCTGCCCAGGAAGCCCTTGGTGTCTATGGCAGAAGGGTTGCAATGCTCATGCCCATGGAGTCTTCAGCTGAGCTTCTGTTCTTCTAACCCCCTTTTCTCCTCCCTGCCTGCCTTACAGCTCCTGCAGTAAGTGGCATGAGCATCTTCATGAACAACAAGCCCTTGCAGCTCTGGGGTCCAGACTTATCTGAGAGAAGCCTCATTGCCTCCAGGCAAGGAGACAGCAATCATGGGGAGAAGAGCTCGGACTGCTCCTGGGCACACACACAATAGGGATTGTGTGGTTTCAGCAGAATTTTCAGCATGTGATTTTCTTGGCTGGGAAAGGAAAATATAGAAGAAGTACCGTTGTGTGGCAGTGATAAATGGCAAATCCATTTAGTAACAGACTGTCTAGCATCAGCCATCATTAGACATGGATGCAATACACTTTTCCGTTGGATTTTGCAGTTATTTTCCTTGAAATACTGAGATTCAGGAATTTTCTCACTGTAGGCTCTGAATGACAGCTTATTAGGCACAGGCTTTTTCTGCCTTGGTATAACTTTCTTTTACCTTCTCCCTTCTTGTCTTCTCTGTCCTCTCTTCTGGCTCGTCTCCATGGCCTAGCTATGCATACTTTCCACTGTCTAGGCTTTTGTTCCAGCCCATCCTCCTTGGCAGGACATTCTTTGCTTTCCAGGCCTCTTCCTGCTGGACCCTGTAACTGCATCTTTTCCCTTCCTTGGCTCACAGTCACAGACCTCTTTTTCTCCAATGTTCAGATAACTGTATTCTTGTTTTTGTGGGAGTCACAGCTACCTCCTGTACTTACAGTGGCAAATTTCCTCTTCCTGCTTCTCAGGTTTTCTTTCCTTGGTTTTCTTCCTCAGCATCTTTCACATAACCTCTTATCTGTATTCTCCCCTTTTTTCTCCCTCTCATCCTCACTTGCAGGTTTAATTTTTTTCAAATTTTTATATGTTTTTGGAAACATTTACTTTTCTTACTGCCTTGGGAGGCTGCCAAGAGTACTGACATGCACAGTGCCTGCAGTCATCTCTGGGACAAACAGGTAGCAAAGCCCGGTACAGCCAATAACAGCAGTAGCATGAGGCATCCTATCTGACAGGAAGTAGATCACATCTAGTTTGCAGGGACATGGCGCAGATCAGCTCTGAACTTCTAGGAAATGAGCAGCAAGTGTTTGTGAGTGACAATTTTTTGAAGGCTGTAATTTGGGAGAGAAAATGGGCTTTTAACAGAGGAAAAAATCAAGTACGCTGACTCAAAGGTTGTTCCCATGCCAGTTCAAAGTCCATCTTGAAAAAGACATGGACAGTAGAAATCTTCAGACAGCTCTGATTCATTCTGAGTCATAAACAAGGTCTGTCTTCAATAAATTTCAGAGGTACTCACCATGATGCAGGCAGGCAGCCCTGTAAAATCTCAGGCAGTTACAGGTTACAGTCTGGACTAGTAGTAAGTCATCAAAAACAATGTTTGTGTAAGGCATTTTTGGGCAACAGTAACACCAGGTGGTGGTACCAACAACTAACAAGTGTGGGTTTGTGCATGCACCTGCATAGCACAACCAGTTATTTCCACATGGCCCTTACTGCAGCTGGCAATCAAAAAAGATCTTTTCTTGTGTAGGAGTGCTTTACATTAAGGTTAGAATACCAGCTTGGCGTTGGATAGTTGTTACACTGGATTATTATAAGCTCTGTGATAGTTAACATCTATTCAAGTAGAGTAGAAAAGCAAGATATAGATGTCCGTAGTAGTGTCGGGTGGAGCCGCTCTGTGATTTGGCCAGTTTCCTCCCTGTTACAGAGCTTTGCTCAGGCTTGCTTAGCCACCAATTTGTGGTGAAGAATAGGACAATTTCAGTGACAGGCAGACTTTATACAGGCAATTTGTAGAGCCTTTGGAAATAGTATTAAATAAACAAGACAATACAGTTGACCAGCTAGGTTGAGCTTTAGCCAGTAATCCTGCTCAGTAAGCATATTATCAGGAGGAATACACTAGTCTAGACACTTTTTGTGATTTTTAACTTTGGTATGCAGTTACTCTGAAATAACAGGCTTTGAAAGGAAAATTGTCTGAATTGGCTAGTTCTTTACTGCAAGCATATTAAATACATTGAAGGAGAGAAAACATTAAACACTAAAGGGCTCTTTAATCTAGTGCAGAAAGAGAGCACAAAGGGGACAGATAAATCTGCACAGAAAGTGGGACACATTTTTACAGTCCATTGGAACAAATTATCATTGGAAGTGTTGGATTTTTCTTTCTGTTTTCAAATTAAGGCTGGCTGTCTTCCAACTCTGGTTTTAGCCCAACAAAACTAATCTTCAGTGAAACAGAAATTACTAGGATCTGTGAGGGAGTATCTGGGAAATGTATGTTTACCTGCAATGTAAAGATCAATTTACAGGATTTGATGGAGGTTTCTGATCTTAAGTGTTGTGAATTTAGCAGCAAATGCTTGTTTGTACTTCTTCCCAAGTTATCTGTCATGTCTCTTCACTTGATTTCTAGGTAACTTGTACATGCGCATTGGTGCAGAGACACCATACTTTTGGTTTTAGTGAGTTTTGACACAATCCACTTTACCTGGAGCCTCACTGTGTCGGAGCATAGCTGGCATAAGAAGTGATGATTTACTAAAGGAGGGAAATATCCACTTCCCTGTAATGCAGATCCTCAGGCATCTCTCAGTACCCTTACGGTGCACTCTGTATCAGCCTTTGGCCCAAAAGGGCTTCTTTTGCTTGTTGATTAATTGGCTGTGAGATGTAGAAATCAACCTGAGCTAGTTCCAAGGAAATCCATATTAATCACACCATCATGCAAACCATATATGGCAAACGGAGTAAGCAGCTGCTTTTGACATCTTTGGGAGACTTTAAAGCTTGGGAACAAGAGCCATACTTACATACTTTTGCTAACTAAATAAAGCCTTAGTGCTAAGCATGGAGCTCAGGCAGACAAATGAAATGGAGCATCTGGATTCCCTTATTGTATGCCCCAAAAAAGAAGGGGAAAAAATATTTATGATTTAAGATTGAATGATCATAGAATTCGTATGCTGAGCAGGGAGCCTTGTGGGGAGACTGAGAAGGAAACGCCTGGGAAGTACCTCTATATTTAGGTGATACCAGCGAGCAGGTTTTTGGGATCGCTTGCATGCATTTACCTGACTGCCAGTTTAAGCTCAGTTTATATAGAAAGTCAGGATCTTGTTGCCTCTGCCTTTCTCTTTTAGGTGGCCCACAATGTCATGTGGCAGAATCAGAGAAGGGGTTTGGGTTGGGTTAAAGATCATCTTAGTTCCAAGCACACCAGCCATGGGCAAGGACACCTTCCACTCAAAGTTCCATCCAACCTGGCCTTTAACACATCCAGGGTTGGGGCATCCACAGCTTCTCTGGGCAAACTGTTCCAGTGCCTCACCACCCTCTCAGTAAAGAATTTCTTCCTAATACCTAATCTAAACCTACCCTCTTTCCATTGAAAGCCATTCCCCCATGTCCTATCACTACATGCCTTTGTGAAAAGTACCTCTCCAGCTCTCTTGTATCCTCTTTAAGTACCGGAGTCCTGCTATAAGGTCTTCCTGGAGCCTTCTCTTTTCCAGGCTGAACGACCCCAGCTTCTGTCTTCATAGGAAAGGTACTCCAGCCCTCTGATCATCTTTGTGGCCTCCTCTGGCCTCACTCCAACAGATCCACATTGTTCTTATCTTGGGGGCCCCAGAGCTGGGTGCAGCATTCCAGGTGGGGTCTCACAAGAGCAGAGTAGAGGGGGAGAATCACCTCCCTCGACCTGCTGGCCACACTGCTTTGGGTGCAGCTCAGGACACAGTTGGCTGCCTGGGCTGTGAGTGCACATTGTCAGCTCATGTTGAGCTTCTCGTCCACGAGTACCCCCAGGTCCTTCTTCTCAAGGCTATTCTCAATCCATTCTGTGCCCAGCCTGTACTTGTTCTTGGGATTGCTGTGACTCGGGTGCAGGACCTGGCACTTGGCCTTGTTGAACTTCGTGAGGTTCACACAGACCCACCCCTCCAGCATGTCAAAGTCCATCTGGATAGCAAAGATCAAAAACATATGTTGAACAGCAGTTTTGTTTCAGGAGCTGTTTCCATTTTGTGGCCCATGAGAGGCAGGGCTGTGGAGAAAGTACTCACTGGTGTTGGGCTAATTGCACCTCATGTCAAAAGGCATGGGTACAGGCGGCTGCAGATAGCCTGGGCATGCTGGGATCTGGCACTGCTGAGTGTTTGTGAGTTGGGCTTTGTGAGGCACATAGCACTGCACGACAAAGAGGTTATATGCAATTAAAATATGCTTCATTATTAATTATTTAAATGCAATTAAATTATGCTTAATCGACTCTGTAAGCTCACGCCTACACCTAAACTCTGCTGTGACTGCATAATGCACCAATACACCAGCCTTTCTGGAAAGGCAAATCCATTCATTAAGCAGGTGTTCCCTTGCTCACTTTGTTCTGTTTTTTCACTAACATTTTGCCCAGGGGGAATCTGATTATTCGCTTGCAATTAGAGGAAATCACAGCCAGTTGGGAGTGGGTTGGTTGGGACCACTTTTTGCCTGCCTTGGAAGTTGATTTTGTTGTGTTTTTTTTCAATTCTATTAGTGAATTAAGCTCTGGGAAGAATTATTCAGAAAGTCTATGCTTTACAGAGCAATGGGACACTGTTCCAGGAGGGTTGTTTTCTTTAGGGTTTCTCACTTCCCCTTCCTCTGACTCTGTCAGTCTTGTTGCTTTTCTCCTTCCTACCTATCACACTTACTTATTGCTACACCTTTTTTATTTATCATTCTTTCTACATCCCAGCATCACATTCCTCCTTCACACTTTTGTCTGTCATTAGTCACTTCCTATTTCTCATTCTGTCCGCTACTGGCCTGTTAGCTTCCCCTTCTCTCCTTTCTGGTTTTTTTTTCCACCCTCCCATATCTCCTGAGCATCACATAATGAAGAACAGATTGGATTCCTTACTGGGCTTGTCAGTGAAGAGCACCATGTTGATGCCAGGTTGAGCTGATATGATATGATACTACAGACAGGAGTTGGAAATAAGTAGACGTGGTTATTGTGGCACATTGATATTCTTGGCTCTACCCCAAGGGATTTAAAAAAAAAAAAAAGAATAAAATTGGAGGGGGAGGGAGAAACCAGATGAATAGTCTGTTACAGCTTATTTAGAGGGGAAAAAAAATGCAAAGCATGAACCATGTTTTTTGGAGCTGATTTTATAGTGGTTCCATCAATTATTCTACTTTACATCATTGGATTTACACAGTCAAAATACTGTGCTTTGTACTTCAGTTTGTTTGCACTTCCCTTGTTTGAAAGGTCTCCCAGCACCACTGAGAGCGGAAACTTTGAGGACTCCATAAAATGGTTGCAAGACAGGTATTGGCATCCAGTCTGGGTATCACACGTAGTTGATATGTGATATTTCAGTTGCCTGGATGCTGTATATGCATGGCGTTTTCAGTTTAGAGGAAGCCTAAGATTTGGCTTTCCACTAGAGATACAGTATGAAATGTTATTTCTTATTGATGGAGAACCTGTGAGATTCTTCTGCAAATGAAGAAAGCTGAAGCATGATCCAAACTTAATGGCACTTTCTGGTATCTGGGTACCTATATACAGTATTTGTTCATGGTCTTTATTTCATTTTTTCATCTTTTCTTGGTTATCATGAGTAAACAGATAATGTAGGAGTAAACAACCTGTACCAGATAAAGGTTTTTAGTTCTGCTATCTAATATTTCTGGTTTTGCCTCAAAAATTCATATTTTCTTCTCAAAGCTGAGGCCAGTTAAACCGACTGTTGATACTTCTACATTAAGAAGAAATCTCTGTACTCAGTTATCTTCTACCATGTCCTTCTTTGCACTAGATAGAGCTGGGGTGCTGAAGGAGCATGAACCAAAATGAGAGGGACATGACCCATGGTATAGTAGTATGCACTGTCCGCCTGCATCTGTCCAGCTCTCTGTGTGCCATATGTGTTCTATGTATCCAGGATTATACATTAGGATCTGGTGATCCTTAGCTTTTGAAAGTAAGAGCATTTAAAAAAAACAAGTATTGCACAAGAACAGAGGAGAACTTGATCCTCACACACAGCAACTGAGTAATTCATTTTTGCCGGTTAGCTTTCAGTGTTCTTGATGGACAGTTATTTACAACACTGTTTGACCTTACAAACATAATGGCTTTGTTTTCTGTTTACACCTTTTAGTGATTTTAAAGTAAGTGCTGCCTTGGCAAGGCTGCTCAGGACTGAGCTGTAGGTAACAAAGCAAACTGCCCACATGTGATTTTGGACTCCTGCACTCCTCTGCTGTGCTGAAATACTGTTCCAATCTGAAGTTCTCCAGCCCACGCATGGGGAAGGAGGATGAAGCTGTCAGATGTTCTCCAAATAAAAAAAGGCAGTTTCTAGTTGAACTTGTGGGTGGACCTAACACATTCCTGCCTATAGTGATGAGATGCCTATGGCTCTTTGATGTCTCTCTCCTTTTCACAATTCATGGGCATGGTGGACAGCATCCGTGGACTGATTTGGGGTAGATTCACGTGATGTGAGCAGCACTTAGCACCTGGGGACTTCACCCTGCTAGTCACCTTTGGGCTCCTGCTTATGAGACTGTGGGTCTCCTGGAGAGGATGAGCTACTGCAGGGTGTGGGATTCAAATCCCTTTTCTTACCCTAAAAATGATACACTGGAATATTTTCAGCAAACCTGTAGGTTCAGATCCCCCGAACAGTACATAGGCAACTCCTTCTGATCTTGGTGGGAGTTTGTTATGCAGTATTTACACAGATTTTTGCTTCTGTCTCTGAGCAGGGATAAAAGCATTGTTTTACAGAAATTCTGCCAGTGATAAATGCATTAGGTTCTTCAGTACCAGGGAGATGAGAGCCCTCTCAGGATAAGAGTACACTTGTGAGGCTTGATGATGTTTCCATTGTAGTCAATTGATTGGGAGGGTGAAACATCAGCTCCCATGGGGAATACTCATGCAAATTCAGCCTTTCTTCTGGGGGCAGTAAGTGTACTTTGTCATAATAGTAGGTGTTGATGAGCTTTTAAAATTGACCCTCCCTTATTGCACAGATCGGCAGAAAGAAGGAGAGCAGTAGATGTCAGCAGTTGTGAGGCTGATCCCAGGTACAGCAGTGCAGAGTTAATGTGGTTTTTTTTTAGTAAGTTTTCAGCTGTTGAGGCTCCAGTCTGCCTTTCAACCCTTCTTCACACCCATACACAAGTGACAGGCTTGGCTACAGTGTCCATCTGGGATTCTCTGCTGCTAAAAACAGGGTTTGGCCATCATCCTAGTCAGGGATGACGCTGCTTTGCCAGCGAGGTGGGAGAGGGCATCCATGATGTTCAAGGTTTTAAAACACTCATTAATGCCACTGTCAAGATTTCTGAAGAAAATTTTAATCAGGGCTTTCACTATGAGCATATTTACTGTGACTCATCATCCTGGGAAAAACAGGTTAAGTGCTTAAGAACTTGCTCTAAGATGCACTGGAGGAAGTGAGAAAGGAATCAACAGATATTTTGATACTGAACCTGCTCAAGTTCAACAAGCCTATCCTAAGGCTGCTTTGTCCTGTAACAGATGATATTAAATGGATCACTGATCACTTAGCAGAAAATTAATATTGACATTTTAGGGGTTTTCTTAAAAAAAGGAGAACAAAAACTAGCACACAAAGAAATTGCACTACCACCAAACTCATTTTTCTGTGAAGCATGACATTCATTGCATGGATAAACAAGCAAACTTTAAAGGATGAACTATTTGCCTTCTTACATGAATATTAAAGGGTGGAATCACTCCTGCTCCAGATGACATAATAATGTTTCTTTTTCTGAGGAACAAAGAGTTGTCTTTACTATCTCAGAGGAATGCTCACATGAATCTTTTCTCCACTAAATGCCACTTCTTTGGGCAGAGTCAAATAATGGCCTTATTCCACATCCTTCAAACCAGAGCTTTCTACAAATCTGTTTTCACATTCCAAGAGATATTTTAGATCTAATCTCTGCCTCATGATGTTATAGTTATTTATATTTCTCTAACACCAAAAGCCATGAGGCATCCTAAGAAATATTAGTGAAATCCTTCTCTCCCCTCCCTCTTTTCCCTCCACTGCAAACCCCTCAATTTGTATGTTGGCTCTAAGGTGAAATTAATCTGATCATATAGCATGCAAACGTACAGCTCCATAGCACATTATCCATTTTATGTCCTTAGATTGGAGGGAAAATACCCTCACTACAGAAAACCTAAGTATACTTCTGAGATACAGTCCTCTTGTGTTTGCATTGGAACTTAGTGATGATGCTCTGATGTATCATTGCATCATCTGGCTCAGCTGTCTCCCTTCTTTCATAACTATAATCTTGGGTATTAAATGAGATGACTGGAATTTGTCTTTTGTGTGGTTCATTCCCCGTCTGCATGGAGCAGTGTGTGCGTGCAGGAACATGTTTTGCTTGGTAGACTTTCTGCTTTTTGTTTTTAAATATGCATGTCTGCTCCATGTCTGTATTCCTGGAGGAATTAAATTTGTGGTCTTGGACTGGGCCCGAAGAATGCTCTTACTGTAGCACTCATTGATCTAACCCTTATGGTAGACACATCACTTCTACTGGAGGGGCAAAAACAAGATGGAAGAGAGGCATCTGCGTTGGGCTCCTCCTCCTACAGTCCTGCTTTATGATGAAAGAGAGAAAGAGGACACATTTTTCTGTATCCCTTAAGAGCAAACCTCGGACATGGAGGCTGCTATGAGGAGCAGAATGCTAGGTGGGGAGGTGGGTGAAGATGATGCTGCCACCACCCAACCACACACAACAGTATCTGGCCTGAAGCACATAGGTGTTTGGCTGCTGTGAAATTGCCAGAAGCCTTGCCCATCGGCTGGACCTCAGTTCTTCCCGGGCTTTTGAACTTGAGTCAAGCCTTCAGACCTGATGTGGCAGAAAACCAAGTCCAGAGGGTGGCCAGAGCCCCCATTGCTGGCTTTAATTGGGAGGATCCTCAAGGCTGTAGTTCTGTGATGGGATTTTTTGCTTTTGGTGATTTGTTTTTTTGATTTCTTCAAGGAAGGTTTCTAGAGTGTGCTGTGTCACAGAGCAGCAGAGAGCACTAGCAACAGGACAAACCTGAGCTTTGTTTGTTTAGGGGTTTTGTTGTTTTCCTTTGTTTTCCAGTGGGATCCTTTGAGAATTGTTTAAATACAGTATTTCAGCTTATACTAACCCAGGCCTGTTTCTTTCCTGTCCTTAAGGATGATAGGAACACTGTCAAATTCAAAATGATGTTGAATTAAAATAAGATAAAATAAGGACAGACCTCTTAGTACTGTTAGGGCAGTTGGCTACAGTGGTTGGGAATGGTGTGAGGTTACCTCCAGAAACAAGGGGTGCATCATTTCCAGGGTGTATAATAAATAGAAATCTGTGGGGGAATGTTAGCCTTTGGGGAAAAGTTCAGCCATGGAAATTGTCATAACAATAAATACAAAAATGGATAAAGCAAACACATACAGCAACTGCAGCATAATGTCATCTGCTATTTATTTCTGAAGTCTAAAGCAAACAAATATGATCTAATGGAGAAAATGGCTGCTTAGAAAGGCAAAAAAGAAAAAAAGGCAAAAAGAGGGGGTGTGCTCCAGTCTGTGGATCATGCCTTTTTTGTTTGTGGTAAAATTAGAAACAATCAAATATATTGGCCAAAACTCAGAAAATTTCAGACAAAGAGTACCAGAAAAAAAAATGGCTTGAAGTTGGGGGGGAAATACTGTGGTATTTAGTGGGAGTTCTAGTCCAAGTAAGTACTGTATGCTTTGTTCTCATTTACGCAGAGGGCTTGTGGTGAGACCACATTCTTACACAATAATTACAGGAGGTGGTGAGCTGTGGGAGTAAGTGCTTGGGCACATCCTGGGGGATATGCATGACATAAAAATAACTAATTCCCACAAATTCAGGCAGAGGTATCTATATGTTAGTCTCCTGAGGTTGGATCACCAAGCTGTTCTCTCCCTTTGAGGCAGCATCCCACTTGTGCAATGGTAGGACCCAGTGCCAGTTGTGTCCTGTAGGCATTTTTGTTGCTGATAAGCTTATTAATGATATTCCTCTGCTTATATCTGCTACTAATAGTTTTAAATTTTGTCATTATGGAATCAACCCCAGAACATTACACTAGTAAAGATGTTTTTCCTGACTCGACATTCTGGCCATTTCAGTGATCTCTGCTCACCTTTTGCATCTAGACTTCACCCTCCTTCAGCATTTTGGTATCTATGCACGTACATGAATATGTTTGCATTAAAGGGGGATTTTTGGAAGTAAATCCATTTGTCCCCACTTACTGGGCTTTGATTCAGGTTGGGAAATGGTCTCAGAGGGCACAAATCTGCTTCCTTTTTGGAAAACTGAATTGGAAGATAAACACCTAGTGCACTCCAGTAGCGTGGGCATGCAGCCGTGGGGGCAGGCTGGAGCGCAACCCCCAGTGCACAGAGGATGTCTTTGGGCTCCTCAGAACCCATTACTTTGCTGTACAGGCCTGCTCCAGTTGCCATTATTCATCTTTTTGAATAATGGGAACAATATACTACTCTGATTCTTCCAGTTCCATGATAGCACACATAGCTTAGATAGTTTTGGTCTAGGAAACAATTGAATAAGTTACAGATTAATATGCTGGATATTTCTTTTACTCTTATTATGAGTAAAATACTCAATTTTACTTTGAATTTGCTGGCATTTTCTTCATTTCTGCATTTGTTGACACGTGCTTTTTTGACACTATTTTGGTTTTTTTTTTATTCCCTTTTCTGTGTCTTCTTGCCTACTTCACATTTTTGTCAGGTAAAGCAAAAGGTTTCTTGATTTCACTTCATTATGAAACTACTATATCAATAAAGATAGTTTCTGTCAATCTGGGATTGAGAGACATGTTTTCTAACATAAAATCTGCTGTTACAGTGTACTTGCATTTTTACAAGGCTATGGACTCGGTGCCACCAGGTCTTTTGATTTTGACTTGTGTAGACATAACAGTACATACCAGTTGGATTAAAAACTGGCTTGACTGTGTGTGTCAAAATGTCATTATTAGGGAGAGGATATCAGTGAGGAGATTGTTTCTCACTGGATACTTCTGGGAGCACTTCTTGTCCTGATGCTACTCAGTATTTTTGGCAGCACCCTAAACAATGGTATGAAATCTTTACAGATGAGATGAAGATAGGTGAGGGTGTGAAAAATGAGGAGGTTGTCAGCATGAGTAAAAAAGAGCTAGTTCAATCCTCTGATGCATAAAAGAAGAAACTGAGAGGAGATTCTACCTTCAAACTGGCCAGAACAACAAAAAGATATCATATTCTGGTGCTGGCAGTGCAGTACTGAGCAGAGACCAGAGGAAACTTCAAAGTCACTGCAAAGAGATACAAAAGCAAGTATTTGCTTTTATCAAAGAAAACCTTGTTTGGTGTCTTCATCCCTCCACGTGGGTACATGTACAACAGTTATTGAAGGCCAGCATCTTTGTGGTTCTCCTGTTGAATGCATTACAGGATCAATGTAATGGAAAGTTGTTGTGAGATATCTTCTATTTTGAATTAGGACTGCTGCTTATTAATAAAAGTCACTAAATATCAGAATGGTTGCAAAGGAAGGTGGTGGCCCCATGCCTTGGGGGCCTTAGTATTTCTGAAAAAGAAAAGCATACAGGTATGGATATGGATATAGATATATAACTCGTCTGTTGTGCCTCATGCTCTTGACCTTGAAATCTAGAAGTTATATATCCACCTGCTCAACCTGACCCTTGATGGCCTTTGATGAGAGTGAAGATTACTAGTGTAGTCTTCAGGAAATTTTTAATACTTGAGGCTCTCTGTGCAGCTGATAAATAAAATCAATTCTATGTTTCTTCTCTCAAACTTGTTGTCCACTAGGGTCAGAATGGATGAGTCACTGCTTTATCAATACATAATTAACTGGGGATGTACTGGGTCTCTCTTTGTCTATTTTTCTCTTTGTTTGGTTGAATTTTTATTGTCCATTCCTTGGGGGAAAAGGGACCTCATTTGAAGATAAGAAACTGAATATGATGCTTCGTCCTACCAATTTGGCTGGGAAGGCTTGTTTCTGTGGTCAAGATCACAGCGATAGCTGTTTGAAGGGAGGAGAGATTTTTCCCCAGTATGATTAAGAGAGAACTTGGAAAAAATTCACCTCTGCAGTGGGGCTCATCATTCATCTGAGGCAGTCATTTTTGCCTTTATCTTCCCTAATAATTTCCCTGCCATGTCTCTAGTAGGACCTGTGAGTGCTAAGGTCATTTTTTCCCTTCAGCCTCAGGCAGCTTGAGAGCAGTTCACCTTAAGGCCAATGTCTGAAATGTGTCTGAGTCATCACACCTAGTGCCTGCCTCTGCCTGCAGACCTGGGAGACTGGCAAGATGAATTCCACCCAAAAGTGGTCTTTTCTCGTGGTGAACTGTAATGAGACTTGTGGGTGTTGAGCTTAGATACATATGTGTTAGAGGTATCCATGTTTTGGTGCTGTGAATCTATGGAGAGTACAGCAAAAGCCTTGCTTTGCTTCTTATCAGCTCTACAGATCAGCAGTGAAAAACGAATGCTATTTCACTTGGGAAAGGCAAGCCAACATTATGTGTGAAATAGTTTTCCCCAAATAGTCAGTTTGCCTATGGGGAGCAGTTACAAACCTCAAGAAAGTCTGTCAAAAGAGGGTAGAAATAGAGGGTAGCTGTGGATCAGTTCACATAGAGAAGGTTATCTCTACAACCTTTAAAGGCTAGAAGTTTAATTTTTATTTTTAAATGAAAGCTTAAATTCTGCAGATGGCTTTGATAAGGCGGCAAATAGATTTTTCATCTCCTGTTTGTTATTACTGTGAGGTCAGGAAAAGGTCCTATGTTAAGGATATCTGGGAGGAAAAAAAAAAGAAGTAGAAGAAGAAGGAAAAAAAAGTGTAAAGTCTTCACAGGCCCGAAGCTATAAAGAGAAGAAAGCCAGTCTTCCAGGAATGGCACATCAAAGCAGCTTAGGAGGAAAATATCTGTTTGTATTCCCACTGTAGTTCCTCTTTGCCACTACCACCCCTGGAGTGTGTTCTTGACCTCAGCAGTAAATTATTACAGTAAACACTTTTGGTTTTATTTTTTTTTATTTTCAGGAATGAAAAAAAGGTGGTGTCAGGCATGGGGGTGGGCAGACCAGCAGAGAAAGTAATGTTTGTCTCCCCTTGTGACAGAACAGAGCAGTCTATAATGATGATTTATTTAGTTTTGATATGCAGCACACTGTACTACCCTCTGAGCTGCATTTCTTACTACTGTAGATCAGGCACTAAAAATGTAGCCACTGTTAATAACTGCAGTTTTTCAGGTATTTGCAAGACCCCTTGAAAACAGCAAAGTGACTTGTGGGTTGGTGGCTTTGGGAGTTTCTTTTGTATTTTCTCCCACGTGGAGAGAATGTTATTGTGCAGTTTGAAGTCTAGTGAGAAGTTGTTTTGATGTTCTCTTTCCCTCTTTATTCCTGGCTCTTCCTCCTGGAAAGTTAAGATAAATTCTCCTCACCAAGCCCAACCAGAGAGGGCTCAGACTGGGAGGGAGCATGGAGGTTGCCCACTGCTTGTCTACTCCTGTCCACAACTCACCCTTCTATATTTGGAGGTGATCATTCTTTGGACCTCAGCAAGGCGACTCCCTTCAACCCAGCTTATTACTCCTGCACTTTATTTTTGGTCTCTATTAGGTGCAAAGGAGCAGGTGATTTAAATACAGATATTTAAAATGCATGTGCTATTCCTATGCAAAGTGTTGGTATTGCTACAGTGCGTTTTCTTTTTCCTTTCTGAGATGTAGTCAGCAGAGAATGGTCAGTGAATTTTGACTGCTTTTGTGTGTGTGTGGGCTACCATTCAGAAACCCTCTTTACCTGGCTGCAATTCTCCCCATCTCCAATCTATCTTATGAGAAGGTATTTGCTTTTAATGATTCTTGACTTGCAGCAGTGCTGGCAACTAGGATGCTATCTCTTCCCTGAGTGACAGCTCTGCTCCCAGCCCCTGCTGCAGAGATTAATATGAGCAGTGGCCTCTGAAACATTTTAATCTCACTTTTGGTTGCTATGAAAAATGGGTAATCAAACTCTGTAAATCATTACCCAGAGACAGGGAACACTGCTTAGAAGTGTTCAATACCAGGCATGGATTCCACCTCAGCCTTCAATCATCACTGCCCGGGACTCTGGCAAGCTTACCATTTGGTAAGCTGGCATCTTCGGAAGGTGCCCCCTGAATGAAACTGAGTGATATGTGCTCCTGTCCAGCCAAGCTTCATTTGAGCTTCATTTCAGTTTTGCACTGAATTTTGGCTGTGAATGGGAGGGTGCCCCGTTGCCTCACCTGGGACAGGGTGGATGCAACCAGCTTGTGAGGAACTAGATGCAGGTCTTGCTGCATGGGCTGTTGGTGTAGAGGAAAAAAAGGTTTGTGGTCTTTGCAAATGGAGACTTGCATTGGTCAAGCACCTCCATTGGCTTTAATGGCTCATTCTGCAAAAATGCTGAGTTTTGGGTTGAAGTGTATGTGCTCTGTAATAACCCTCAAAACTATCCAGCTGTGGAAGTTTGTCAGTAAAAACTGGATTCGTTTCCTGGAAGAAACGTTTCCTGCCTTAATTTTATATGATGGTTATGAGCTGTTATAACAACATCAGGAAAAATCAATGCAAAGGAATGTTTTTCATTCCTAAAAATTACCTTTCCATTTTTTCGTCCACTGGTCAGGCACTTGTCAGATGATGCCAGTAACATCAATTCCTGAAATGCATTTGCTGCTGACTTGTAAAAACCTCTGAGGCAGATGCTTATGGCACCGGCAACACACTCAGGCACCTTGTACAGCTGAGCTTTGTTAAACTAAATGAAAGTTCTATCTTGGTAAATGAAACCCAAAATTTCTAAAATTGCTGCCAGCGCGTGAACATCAATGTTTTTGAGATAACAGAAAGTTGGAACAATAGAAGGAGAGGCCATATGTTACTCTACAGCTTCATCAAATACAGTTTCATCAAGCCTTTCATTTGTAATGCTCTCGGGGGTGCTGCTGTGGGTATCACCAGGACCCCATCAGCCAGGATCCACCCAAGGCTGCCTGGAACATCCACCGTCTGCACAGGAGAGGTTGTGGGTGTGCAGGGGCAGGAAGAGGAGGATATAAAACCATAAACAAGCTCATGTCAAAACCCACCAGAAACAGGCTTGCATTGAATTCAGTAGACTTTGGATGTAGAGGTAGTTTGCTGGGTTTTCTTTTTTCTGTCATCTTCATATTTTCATTAAGTTGCAATTTCAAAGGAATTGTGAAAATCTTAATGGGAGTGTGTTAGCCCAGGTTTTTTTCTCTGTCTTCCTAATCCTGTCCAGCAACTGAGAATTCAGAGAGGCCCTCCAGAGGCAGTGAGGGACTGGCATGGCTGAAGCCTTGTGGGTCCAGACTTGAGATGAAGGAGGCTTGGGGAGCCAAAAGTAGGTCTTGATTGAATGTGCTTCTGGGTGATGAAGTTAGCCTATATATTCTAGACCTTCAAATAATTTTCCTATATTCAGTCCCATTTAAAAATCATTGAAAGATCTGTTAGAATGGGATACTGTTTTGCTTTTACTTTTTATTTTTTTTCTGTATTGATGCGTTTTATTTGGGTGTAATTAATTTTTTGGGGGGTTTGCGAATTTTAGTTGACCATTTGCTAATTTTTACTGAATGAGTATATCACCAGGAGTACATCAGAGGAATGATCATTAGGTCAATAAAAAATGATTAACAGTAGTGTTATCATTGTCCTCAACATTTTTTATAGTGCTTAAATATGCAGCAATTTAAGGATATGGACAACTGATTATCTGGTTGGAAATGACGTTAGATTTCAAACCACATTTTTCATCCAACCTCTCTTTCCCATGAAAGGGTGGACCAGATGATCTTTTGAGGTCCCTTCCAACCTGGGCTGTTCTGTGTTTCTAACATCATAAGAAATGTATGTATTAACATCTTTCAACAGTCCTCTTTCCTGCTTATGAAGTGTTGTCACTTAGTAAGAAATCTTTAAAGTAACAGGGGTTTTCTATACCAATATGTAACGTTAGATTATGCCATTGGAACATGGTTTGGAAATAGTGATATTGAGCCATATCAAGGCAGTGGTTCTTGTTCTAAGCCATGTTCACGCTCCACCTGTACTCTGCTTGGATGATCCTGACACTGCCTGCCCCTTTGACTCATTCCCTGTGAAGTATTGAAGCCTTGTGAGCCCGACATAGCCTCCAAACCTGCATAACAAACACAAAAAAAAGCCCTCACATCCTTAAATAACCTACTTTCGCATCCCCAGGGGAAGTTATGGAGATGCTTGTGCCGAGCAAGCCGTTGAGATGTCAGTTTAATGACAGTTTTCAGAGTTTTAGCCTGTTTGCAGAGGCTTCTGTGTATGGCCATACAGAACTGTGCACTGGAGGAAGAAACCCTGTTGCTATCGATAACTTTGATAGTATTATCCTCACATCCAAATACTGAGGTATTACTTGCTGAGGTTACCACATTGATACAGGTACTAAAATCAAGACTATATAGAAATAATAGTTTTACTTAAATACTCTTTTTAAACTGAGGTGTAGCAAAGATTAAATGGTCTGGTTTAAGGATCTGGAAATCACAGCTAGCGGGTTGATCAGGTACTGGAGAGAGAATGGGAAGGGGGCATGGGAGGGAGAAGCCGCACAGAGTAGCAGGAGGTCTCTTGAAAGCTTTTCTGATAAAATCATTCCGTAAAGTGTTTGAAATGAGGATGGCAAGTCATGCTCCCAGAAATGAGTGACAAAGGCATCTGCTGAGAAAATGCATGAAAGTTTAGTGTATCTGGGTGCAGGTTAGAGGGATTTGGTATGCATGTGCAATTTCCTTCTGTTCCTTGATTTATATTTACAAGGAAATTTGTAATCAAAAGGAAAAGGACACTTCAGCTCACAGAATTTCTCCCCCACAGATGGACCCATGTCATCAATGCAGAACAAATGTTTATAATGCTTTCTCGCAAAAATTGGGCATGAGAGTAGCCTGCAGAAAGCACTGTATTCCTCTATACTCCTCCAGCTTAGGTCTGTGCTGTGAGAGCTGTGTTTGTTGTTGCTGCCAACCTGGGGTTCAGACTACATATTGAAAGATGAAAGAATAATACCTCCGTACATTTCACGGAACCATTCCTTCCTTCCAGGATGGTCTAGCAAATGCTCCTGCTCCTTATTGTTCTGGTGGGTTTTAATGGTGAATATGCATTTTCAAACATTTGGGGTTATTTTATTTCTTTTTCTTAGTGACCACAGCACATACAAACTGAAGACACTGTCAACTGTCCTCATGTCCTTCAAAACTACTCCTATGGTTGCATATTGTGCATATTCAAGAAGCTGTTTCATTTTGATTAGCTAAGGTGCTTTACATACCTAATTATCCCTAGTAGGCTTTTCTGATGAGCCCTGCGAAGGAGCTGGAATATAAAGGGGGGGAGAAGGGAAGGAATAAGGTTTAAGAGACATGATTCTCTCCAGCAGATAACCAGACAGCAGCTATGGATGTATTCAGTGACCAGTGCCACCTTTCCTTGGGAAACAAAAGAAATTCTGGGGCAAATCAAATCGAAAGCCAGCACTTAGGATTAAATAGTCCTAAGAACCCTGAGAAAGCAGTTTTCTGGAGTGAGAGAGAGATTGAATCAGTAACATAGCTGGCTTGTGTTTTTTTTTTTCTGAAATTGCCTTTTTTCTATAGGTATTGACATGGGCACCCTTGATGCTGACTACTAGAGTCAAGTCCAGCAAAGATACACTGGGATCACTGGTCCCATATTGCCATTTGCTTCTGCTATTGACTGATTCTGTTCATATCCTGAAGGTTTCAGTGTAGACATCCTTAAGGGGCCATGTAGGATTGGTCTTCAAAGGGGCATCTTCTACCCCAAGAGTCTCTTAAGACTCCTTGAGCTTCTGGTGTTGCTGAATTCAGCTGAGTCACTCGGGACTGGATCTATAATCCCTGGATTTGAGTATGGTGCTGTTCTTGCTGACATCAGGGATATTAATTAAAATTGATAGGTTTTAAGGGATGATTGGATTTCTTGGGACCCTTTTGCTATGGAGAAGGAAGTATCTCCAATGTGGGAAGACCCCAGTGTGCAGAACCTTCCTGGCAGCCCTAGCCATCCTAGGGTAGGAAGGAGAGCACAATCCTGCCAGTTTCCCTTTGCTATCTGCAGAACTGGGAATGAGGAGGTTTTGGCATGCTTGCCTGTCGCTGCTGGTGGAACTTATGAAAAAAAAAGGAGCAGCTCTTGAAACATGAGGCCTTTAGGCCTTTGGCGGGTCAGGAGCAGAGTAATAATGGGCTATCATGTATAGAAGGCACAAGTCATTTTTCCAGCTTGATCATTTCTCTGAGCACTTTGCAGTAATGAGGAGGGAAGTAACTGGCAAGTAGACTAATAGGATGAAGGTGTTACAGAGATTTAATTTCCTGGAGAACAATTTTCCACAATTTTCCAAAGCTGTGTAAACCCCTTTGGTTTCTGTGTTTTTTGGGGAAAAGCCAAAATTTTCCAGTTGAACTCTGACTGACATAGAGATTGCCTCTGTCTTCCTTTCTGAGAGGTTTAACAACCAGGTGATGTATGGCTTCCTACAGTAAATTATATTGTGAAGGGTAACCTTTACTGCAAAATAGGTAGAAACAAACACAAAACAACTTGGAGATGTGCACAGCAGGATTTTGCCATTTTTGAACAATCTGTTCTTCATAGCAGTAGTTTGGTAGCTGAGTTGCTCTCTTCTGCTCTTAAATGTATAGATGTATTTATAGATGTATGTGTATGTATGTATATATGTATGTGTGTGTGTATATATATATATGTATATATATATGCACACACGTACTGTTGTGGTTTAGGAACGGTATTCTCCAATATAGTGTTCCCACTGAAACCGCTTCAAACCATGCACTGCTCACTCACTCCCCCTCCCCTTCCCCCTGCGGTGGAATGGAGAGGAAAATGGGAGGCACAAACTGTGAGGTAAAGATCACAGTTTGAGATAAGAACAATTTACTGGAGACAGCAATGATGTAAGACAAGGAACAGTAACAGCAACAATACTAATGACAGAGGGTATAAGAAAGAGGTGAATGACTCACATAGAAACCCCTCCGACAAGACCCAGCTGCTCCCTCCACTCCACTATGCCACCTGGAAGGGAGCCCTTCCACCATTGTAACCTCCAGCTCCTAGCCATGTCCTCCCCCACCAGCTACTGCAAAAATTATCCCTGTCCTGGCTGGAACCAGGACACATACTTCTCTGTGCATATTTGAATTGTGGTGCCTGCCATGCATAGACATGTGTTGGAGACATTCAGTCCCGTAATGAAGGTCCTTCCCCAAGTGATGGGGGATTCTCTGCGGATGCCAGGAGTTGCCAAGGATGTAGTTCGGTCTCTCGACTAAGTGGATTCCATATTATTAATACTCTAAATGAGTCTTACACAATAAAGTAGCAGTTTGTAGAACCTGTTTTCATCCCAGGTGGTTTAAATAATAGCAGGACACAGCCTCTGCAAACTTTTCTCACTGGAATTTGTGCAGGTTGCTTCCCAGGTTATCTACTTCTGGTGACTTTTCATCTTCTGCTGTCAATAACCTCAGCACATAAATGAGCTGCAGATTAACCATCCAGACTGGAGATGATTGCTTTGCATTTGTAATCCCAGCATGAGGAGCTTGGACTCTGGCTGCCTTCGCTACACAGAGTGTCAGGGAAGTTCAGACCTTTGAGCCACTTGTAGCACCAAATAATGCCTTTTCATAGGCTCCTCAGTCTTCAGGCATAATATTTCAAATAATTTTTGAGTCAAAGGTTAAATTTATGTTATCATCCCAAACATGAAGTGTATTAAGACGGGTCGATCATTTATATCATTGACTTGTAAACTTGCTTTGTTTGTGTTAAAGGACATTGATTTTGTCATTACCCCAGAGGTAGCCACTGAGAACCCCAGGAATTTACTGCTTAATTGAAATCCAAATACTGAAAGCTGTAGGAATGTGTCATTAGGAAGCCCTGTGACAGGCTCTGCCATCTAGTGACGCCCACTAGAAAAAAGGAAACATTTACAAAAACAAACCAAACCCCACATCTGAATATTTTTGAAGTCTGCTTGCTGTGACTGGTAAAGGGGTAAAATGCCTTCAGGCATAGCAAGCATTGTCTGATGAGCAGTTCTCATTGTCTGATGGCATGGGTCAGCTCAGCTCAGCTTTGCTTTGGCATCCTTAGACCTGCAAGGAGATCTGTGCAGATTAAAACCATCAAGTGTTTTCACTGTTTTGAGTATTTATTCTATCAAGAAGGCTGAAGCTTTGCCTGGCAATTAACACTATAGGGACCCCGTTCTGTACATGTGGGAAGAAGGACTGAATCACAGTGTCCATGGGAAGGCACACACCCAGTCAAATCCTGAAATGCACAGTCTTGAAACATGTATGTGAAATCTCAAAATGCAGGTCTTACAGTTCATCCCATCACTTCTTTTAAAGCTATTTCTTTCTTCTTTGATTTTCTGAAGGGCATTGTGGTGGGAATTTGTGGTGCGTTTGGAGTGGTTGTTTGCAACTCCTGGTTCTCCCCAGGGAGCAGCCTGGCCAGTCTCGTGGTGATGCAGGGAGTAGGACAATATCTTCTCTGGAAGCTCTGGAGGTGAGAGTTACCCACTACATCAAATGCCAATGAAGTGCCTAGAAGGTTGGGTATGGGGAATCCTATAATTTGTTCACCCTGTGAAAATGCCTGACTCAAAAGCTGGTCAAGTGCTGACCAAGTTTTGCCATCTCTTCTATTTCTTTTGTCCACCCTGTCAAAAATGTTTTCTTGGAAACCTTCCTTTTTTTTCTGTCCTGTTATATTCATGATCTTTACAACCTAAAATTTCTCAATTTTTTTGAGTTCCTGTTTTTCCAAGATTGATGGCGTCAAAATAATCTGCATTACTGACGTTTTCCAAATCTTTTGGCTCAGTTCAGGATTGAGGAAGAATACTCATGGAAAGTTAAAGGGCATACAAATTGCTAAGTGCACACCGAATTGCAGGAGCAGGGCTTCACATCCCCATGTTTCTCCTCTCTTTGCTTTTGTCGGGTCTCATAGCCTCCATGCTGTCAGCCCTAGCAGTATTTAAGAAGAGCAGTAATGACTCCATATCCTCAGTCATATCTGTGTGCAGTGAAGAAAACTATAATGCTTGTATAAGCTTCACTCATTTGGCAGAGCTTGAGGGCTTTAATCTTCCTTTTCTTTTTCCTGCTCCAGTGATGTTGATATCTCACTTAAATGTGAATAAATACAAAGACCTTCTCAGTCTCACAGTAGCAGACAGCCAAGAGGCGAGGGAAAAGGAAGGGGAAAAAATCATACATATTTTAGATGATACTGAGGAGATGGATTTTGTGAGTCTCTCTTTGAAGATGAAGCAAGAGCTAATCTGTATGAAGAGCCAGGGTGGTATGACTAGAGCCCTTTACTCTGGGATGGGCTGACAGGATCAAACTCAGTCTTTGTCCATACAGCAAAGTTTTACAAAAGTTTGGCATTAGGACGACTCTTTATAACTGTTGTAAAGGACAACATTGTCTGTGATGCAGGGGAGTTGGTAGCTACATGGGTTGTAGATGCCCTTTCCCACCATCTCGTATGTTATGCAGGCTGGGCAAGGGAGCATCTGGTCAGTATCCTCTACCTGAAAGCCTCCAATGCTTTTACACTGAACAGAAATTCATGCTAAATACTGACATCATGGAGTTAGGAGCAAATTTAAATGAATCGGGATTTCACTCCCATCTCCTGATTTTATTGCTGAAGATTTGGTGTCATAGGCTCCAGGAGGTCCATCCCATGGGTGATGACACACTATGAGCAGAGATGCAGAGAGGCAGATGCGAGTGGACACTTGGCTGTGTCTCTTGAAAGCATCAGGCCTGGTCAGGGTCTTTTGAAGAACCAGTGGTGGAAAATAGGGGGAACTCTGGTGGAAAAGGTGGTCGCTTTGATGTGGGCATCCAGTTGGATGGGCCAATGACCTAAATGGAGTGCAAAGACTGCAGGAAGGAGGCATTAGCACATGGAAATGGGGCAACCACAGGAGTACATTTGTCTTGCTGGTGTCTTAATGTGGGTTTGTGAAAGCTGGCGGAGCTCGAAGCTGATGCTCCTGGAGATTGTCCGCTGGCATTGCAGTGCCTGCTCTCTAATGGGAAACGTCTGTTTGTGTTGGCATCTGAACAGGTGCCAAAGTCTTGTGCAGTTTTAAGACATGACAATGCCATGTGCTATTTCTCCTGCTGCTGTGCTGTATTTTATGTAGCACTGCCTACCAGCATGCCTAGCATTAGAAAGCAACAAAAAGAAATTATTTAGATGCATTGAAAATAGGCAAATATCAGTTGCAAATAGATAATTTTCACCTTCAATTATTAAGGTCTTAGACATGTTCATTTTTTAGTGTTTAAACAGCAGCTATTAACCTTTTTGTCCCTCCCACTTATTCCTTCCTTATGTTCTTCTGCTTTCGCAGCCCAGATGAATATTGAATGACTGTTTTTAATAAATGTTTTGTTTTTCTTTCTGGAGTTCGAGTCAAGAAGCATCAGTGTTGATGCCCCTATTTGTATTAAGGAGATTGTAGATAATTAAGCACTTGTGAGGGTCTGGGGCAGTCTGTTGATGTGTTTTTTAATTTTCTGGTGAGTGAGTGATGTTCTTTGAAAAGCGGTCATTGGGGAAATCAGAGCTGTACTGAAGCATACCAGTGTTGTCTTCATTGTCATGTTCAGTGCAAATCCAGCAGTATTATGGCAGAGCTTATGGGCAGAGCTCATTATGCGTGTCAGATGCACTGACAAATGCTCCTTGCATCCCTATGTTAAACTTGTAAAAATTTGTGTCAGCTGTTAGGATTTCAGGTTGTTTTCACAGTAGCATAGCATCTTGTGAGGTGTAGATGCCTTTTGAACCATCTATAATGTAAAACACAATCATCTGTAACACAAAATCAGAGTTGCCGGCGGGTTGACGGTGGCCAGATTCCCGCCAAAGCCACTCTATCGTTCCCTTCCTCAGCTGGACAAGGGAGAGGAAATACAGAAGAAGTACCTTCTCCCTCCCAGTGGCACGGGGGGAGGGACAGGGAATGGGGTCTGTGGTCAGTTCTTCTCCCGCTCCTTCCTTCTCAGGGAGGACTCCTCAAGCTCTTCCCCTCCTCCAACCTGGGGTCCCTCCCGGAGGAGACAGTCCTCCATGAATTTATCCAATATGAGTCCTTCCCATGAGTTCTTCCTGAACTGCTCCAGCATGGATCCCTTTCACAGGGTGCAGTCCCTCAGGAACAGACTGTTCCAGGGTGGGTCCTCTGCAGGGTCAGAAGTGCTGCCAGCAAACCTGCTCCAGTGTGGGCTCCTCTCTCCATGGGCCCACAGGTCCTATGAGAAACCTTCTCCAGTGTGGGCTTCCCACAGGGTCACAGCCTCCTCCTGGCATCCACCTGCTCTGGTGTGGGGTCCTTCACAGGTGGATCTCTGCACCACAGTGCACCTCCATGGGCTGCAGGAGCACAGCTGCCTCACCATGGGCTGCAGGGAGAGCTCTGCTGTGGCATCTGGAGCACCTCCTGCCCCTCCTTCTGCACTGACCTTGGGGTCTGCAGGGCTGTTATTCTCACAAATTCTCACTACCCTCTCCTGGCTCAATCGTGCAGGTTTTTTTTTTCTTCCTTCTCTTTAGATACATTATCCCAGAAGCACTACCACCATTACTGATGGGCTTGGCTTTGGCCAGGGTGAGTCCATCTTGGAGTCATCTGACATTGGGTACATTGGACATGGGGGAAGCTTTCAGCAGTCTCTCACAGAAGCCACCTCTGTAGATCCCCTGCTACCAAAACCTTGCCACACAAACCAAATACAAGAGTCAAAAACATAAGTCTGCCACTGTTTGTGGAACTAACCCAATACATTTTATAAGGCAAGGATGGGATTTGATTTGCTTAAGGAATTAACCCTGTGCAGTGCATGGCTAACTTTCCTGTGTTGCTTTGAAAGCCTTGTACATCCATCCCTTGAAACATTGCTTCTAATGCACTATGAGTGTGAAGCTGAAGCAGCCCAAGCTGTTAGGAAATGCAGAGGAAGTGAACCCCGTTGTCTTGCAAATAGAAAGGGCTGGATTCTGGTCATTCTCTCCTGCATGAACGGAAGAGGAACTCTCCTATGCACTTGGGGAGATTTACTGATGGTCAGCTGTCCTTGCATTTGCTGCCAGGCCACAGTTCTTGCTTCCCCTAAGTTAGGAGGGTTGCAAAAACAAATGCTCTGAAACGCCGCTTGTCTCTACTTGGCACCCATTGCCATGACTCAAACTGTGGGCTGGTGCTCTCCAAATGCGTGGACAGCAATAACCAAATTTCTAATAGCTGACTCGGTGCAATCTCATCCCAATCAAAATTTCATCTTATTTTGGTTAAGGAACACAGCTTTTCCCTCAGAGCAATTTCCATGAGACCAGAGACAGGCTGCTCATTGCAAACAGAGAGATGCTCAAGCACAGTAACCTGCTTGGAAAGGACAATGCTGTTTAAAGCCTTGAGTTAATGAGAAGTCCACAGCACACATTTGATAAGCTTTGTCATGCTTTTGTCTGCAGATCATATACTCTGCATTTTAATTTACTATACATAATGCTTTCTTAATGAGTTCCAGTGAATAGCCATTGAAACATGGCACTGCAGCTGCCAGCACGATTATGAAAAAGAGGCAGTTATTTGATTTACGTGATATTCTGTTATGGTAACTAATATTTGCAGACAGGGTACAATAGAGGAAGAAAAAACCTCCATTTAGATTTTGGTATCTCAGAACTAAGGTGCTAAATCATTTATTTTGCATGTACGTGGGCAAACTGCTAATTGAAAATTAATGGAATTGTATTTGAGTCTTGAAAGTCTAGAGAGGCTCCTGTTTGCTTTGCATCACAACGTTCAAGCAAACCCAGTAACACTACCAGGATTTTTAAAGTGCAAATGAGCTTCTTAGCATAGTACACAGAAGCATTTTAAAGAAGAGGTCCCTCATCTCTTCCCTGGTTTCAAAACAGAAAGTAAAACCCCAGAACTTGTGAAACAACAAAATTGTAGTACTATGGCAGAAGTGATGCACTGCTGTTGGTAAGTTTTATTTTGTAGGTAGTTATTTTCCTGGCCCCCTTTCCTTTTCTTCAGATGGGGCCTGTAAGCAAGCCTTTCTCTGGAACTCTCTGCATGTGCTTCTCCCTTTTCCTAGGCATTCCTCCCTGCATAGCATCACGCTGGTGTCTTCTCTCACAGAGGCACTATTTAAAGTGTTTATGGGGTTTTTCTGTTGTTCTTCCTGGGTTTGTTTTTGTTGTTGCTTTGTTTTTTTTAATAGGAAGAGGAGCCAGAATGCCTTTGTGTGCTAGGGAGTAAACATGTAGATAATTTCTTCTGTACTGATAATTTCATTTGAGTTTTTATGTGGCAAGGGAGCACATATGTTTAGGGTGGGATGGAACTGTGGGACCCATGTCTAGGAGCAGATGTAAATTCTGGTGTCTAATACAAGACACAAACTGCTGTAAAAAAAGAAAAAAAAGAATTGGGGGTGAGTTAAGTTTGGTCTGATGACAACTTCTAGTATTTTATAAGTTACACTAATTGGCTTTGCAGTCATAATTCTTAGTGGTGGTGATGATGATGATGATGATTACATATGCTTGAAAAGCCCCATAGGGCTAGGAAAGCCCCACAGGGCTAGCAGGGGGTAAGATCTCCCAGTGGGTTTTGCAGATACTTGCTGATGCTCTGAAGGGGCGAGTCTGAGATTTCCAGATTCCGGTCTCAGGCGTGGAGAAAGGGGTTGTCACAAGGCTTCACTTCTCATTGTCCCAATCTCATTTGTCTGTCCTAGTCCATCTCTGTCTTCCCAATCCAGTGCTCCCAAGTTTTCGCTTTCCTGATCTAGCACTGGAACAGTCCGCCCAGGGAATTGATTGAGTTACTATCCATGGAGGTATTTAAAAGATGTGTAGATGTGGCACCTGGCGATATGGTTTAGTGGTAACTTGGCAGTGCTGGGTTAACACTTGGACTTGATAATCGTAGAGGTCTTTTTCAACCTAAAGAGTTCTATGATTCTATGATCATACACCACTTAACATACCATATAAACATACCACTGCTCTCCTATGCAATGATCAGCACTGCTGCAGCCAGAGCAGCAGTTTACAGGGACATCTCACCCTGGATCTGCAGCTCATACACCATGAGCTTCTTGATGAGTCAAGCACAAATGCTTATCTACTCATCCCATGAAAATTGAGATTTTCCTCACAACATTTACAGAGCAAAGTGTTCCATCAGAAAACTGGCAGCTGGTTTTGCTCTGACCTAAAATGAAAAGTGTTGATAATTAATTTGATGATACAGATCTAAGCATGAAAGTTTAAATACTGAATCATTTAAGTTTGGCAAAGTGTGGAGGAGCAGAGTCCCGCAGCCAAAAGCTTGTACATTAACGGTGAATGGACTTGAAGTGCGCATTTCCCGTCTGTAGTGTGTGAGCAAATGCATACGTCTGTGTGTGCACCGTATGAGACTGAGTCATCAGTATCACCCTTTGCCAAGACATTGAGACTGAGAAAATGAGAAATGCATGTAAAAGTACAGCCATTTGCAAGATCAAAAGGATGTGGCACAGGGAAGCTGCAGCAAGGTGACAGTGATGCTCATATTCATCAAGTGGCTTTTGTGCAAGAGGAAATGAAATGGACAGGGTCTGTGGCATGTGGAGAGGTAACATATGGTGGAGATGCCAGAGATAGCATTTCCAAAGTGGCAAAGAGAAGACAGAAAGAAGCGGTTTTTCACAGGTGTACCTGCTAAAAGGTCTAGGTGTGACAAATGAAATAACCAGGCAGCAAACAATGGGGGCCCATTTTCCCCAGCAGCATGTGTTGGAGTTGCCATTGCTCTGCACCCCTGGCTGCTCTGCCTGCCAGGGACCAAAGTGGGCTCACAAAAGGGCTACAGAAGGTCCTGGAAGAAGAGCCTTTGCAGAGCTATTTCTTACTTACCAATAAAGACTTATTCCTCATGGCTCAGGAATCCTCTAATTTTAGGTTACCAGAAGCTGGTACGGCCTGCCTGAGGAGGTCTCTCTGTATAAATGCCGTAGCCTTACATCTGGCTTCAAGCAGCAGCAAAAAAGAGCTCATGGTTTGGTTTAGTCCAGACCTCCTTGTGCCTTTTGTTTTGCTGAGCTTTTAAATTAATCCTTTCTAATATTTTTAGAGGTTTCTGAGGAGACATTGCTTTAATAGAACTGTAATTAAAACCCAGAACTCTTTAAAACTCTAGCTTGGAAGTAGGTCAGTTTGCACTTACTTGTCTGGAAGGCTTTTTTTTTTTCCCGTGTCTTAGTTGTAGGCTGACTTACCATCTGCCTTTCGTTGGCAAAGCAAAGGAGCGGAAGATAAAATTTGTAAGATATAATTGGGCTAGTATTAATCATTTATCTCACGTGAGGTGAGTCACTGGCAATTACCCATGACTGCGTTTCTAAGTCCTCTTCATAGTCTTTTATGGTAGACTTCAAGCTCAGAAAACTTTTCTAGTAAAAACATCCCAAATACAAAACTCAGGCTGCACAGAGATATTTTAAGATATTTTAAAACCATATGTGGAGAGCAGGATGTTTCTTGTAGTGTAGCAATTGGGTTTTGCACACTTGGGAGGTCATGGGCTGAGCCCAGTCAGGATGCGGGGATGGTGCTCGCCCTGGGGGATTGCAGAGCAGCTTGGGCTGCCTTCCCCACTGCTCTATTACACTAGGTTATCAGTAAGATGAAGCAGAACAGTTGCATATAGTACATGCAGACTTCACCAGGTATGACTATTTATTATAATTTTAGCATATATATATTTATTATTATTATTATTATTATTATTATTATTATTATTATTATTAGCATAACAAGTCTCCATAGTCAGTGTGTCATAGACGATGTTTGTCAATCTGTACACATAATCAAGTTTGATAATTTCCCCAATTTTGCAAACAATTTTCAATAAAAACATTAAAAAATACACATCTCTTAACACATCCCAAAAGCAATTCTGCTTTTGGTCCAGTCATTGAGTTTCTTTCCCTCCAGCAACCGAAGACTAAATGAGCAGCAACACCTTCCCTCCTCCAGGAAGCAAGACCAGAGAAAAATGCTGCCTCTAATATCTGCACAATCCCTTGGATTAATGGCTGCATCCAGCAGCTAGCAACTGTTAACCCCTCTTTTTTTATAAGTATATAAGGAATATGTATTTGAATCTAAGCTATCAAAAGAAAAAAATTAGGATTATTTTTCTATTGCTGTTGGTTGTTCCAAGCCTCCTGCCATATGTTTTTTCTGACTTTAGTACAAACTGTTCTTATTATAGCTATCACTTGAAAATGGTTTCTCTGTTTTGTGTGTGGTTTTCTTTGTTTCTGTGTGTGTGCGCACATGTGCTTTTTAAAGCTTGCAGATGGTTTTTCCTCACATCAGCAATATAGCTAGCCGGGTAGGGGCTTTTTGGTCTGTTTTGGTTTGGATTTTGGCTGAAAAGTAAGGCCTGCAGGAGCAGGAGACTATTGTTCAGTTCAAGGAGGTGGGGAAATGGACCTTTGGAAGTAGGTGGCAGCGTGAAGATGTTTCAGCAACGGAGGGTCATAAAATAAATGCCTCAGACTGTAAAGGCTTTATGAAATAAGAGGCATGTATGATCACTACATTTGCAACTTAAAAGGAAGCAACGTGCTGTAAGTATAAATTTACCCTTGTTTCCCATCATCCTTCTCTACTGACAATTATTTTTATAGGATTCAACACTGAATATCTGTTATTTTTTGCACTTTTAGAGGTCAAATAAAGCAACTGACAGCAGTCAACTTTTCTTTTGCTTTCCCATGCGCTTCATAGCTGCTGGACACTGCAGTCTGCCAAGTTGGTTGGTGATTAAGGATCAAACAGGTAGTAAAGTTTACAAGCGTGAAGGCTGGAAGCATACAGAGTGGTAATGGGTGTGTGGAAATGCTTCAGTCTTTCTGGCTCAAGCTGTAACGGGCATTTAAGCCCATTTAGTGTTTCTCTAGACCTATACTTATATTTTGACTAGTTTATATTGTTAAGAACTGAATGTTTAAGTTTTGGGTAGGATGAAACCTTAATGAAATAATTCGTCTTTGACTGACAGCATAAGGAAACAAGGAAAAAAAAATCAGTAAAATCTAATGTGATCCACAAAGACTAGAAGGGGATATCTGTGCCCCCAACTGAGTAAGAAGAGCTGGTAAGGAAACAGAAAAACGATGGAGTTATGGAAGTAACAAGACTGTTTTTCAGTGAGAAATCTTAATATTGTAGAGTTTATTCTGCTTAGTTTATCTAAACAGGTGACGTAGTGATTGGTGAATGTGGTAAAAGCCTTCACCCCAAGACAGTGCCAGGTGCTGTCAGGCTCTTCAGTGCAGCACAGAAAGGGGGGGAAAGAAATATGCAAAAGAGGGGAGGTTGCAGCCAAATAACTTGTGATTGGATATCAGAGTGTGAGCCACCACACCCTGGCAACAGCCACACCCCATCTCCATGTGTTTTTGGGAAAATAAGACTTAAGTGAATATATAAGCAGCATAGCCCAGATTTTGAAGTTTGGTCTAGGGTCATATGAGTGAAATGATGTTGTCTGTGTTATATGAGAGGTCAGACTATGTGATCTAATGATTCTTTTTCACCTTAAACGCTATTATTGTGTGCCATTTTGTGTTTTAGATATGCATAACCCACATCTGTTACACACAGTTCATGGTTATGATACTGTTTGGCTGGAGAAAAAAATGTCAAAATTAATAAATAGAATCTGAGTTTTATGTCTTTGTACCAGATTTCTTTGGGGAAATTTCCTGTGTTTTTTTATTTGCAGTATAGATAACAGGCTCTGGCTTCGGTGATTTGTCTTGCTGCCAGATAAAGTTTGTTGAAAGTAGCATAGTGATTAATGGCAAGGACATTTTAAAATTCTTATGAGATGGGCTACGAGTATTATTTTCCTTTCTTCAGTTTTACCGTGTAATGCCTGCTGTCAGAAGATAAGGACTATGTGACTTAATCAGTACTTGGGGAGAGACCATTAGTGACGAATCCAGGTACTACAGGCGATTGTGTAGATGACTAAATAAATAGTGTTGTTTTTTCTGTACCAGTGTATTATACAAATACTGTGGTATTGAGTTTAGATGCTGGAAGTAGAATGAATTTTATATATCAAGAGGAGAGGAAAACTGCATAGGAAGTGGATGGTATAAGCAGATACAGTATGGTCTTAGTTTTCAGTGGAAGAAATTAGTTTGTTTAGACACTCTTAAGCTGTTGAAGTGAGGTAGGGACTTACTTAGCAAAGCAAAATAGACATGAACAGGCACACTGAATAGTATTTCAACTTTTAAGAGTCACAGAGTCAAAATAAACTTGAATTTTCTTTTTGTTCTGCAAAGGGATAATTTAAAACATATTACAAAATTGAAGTTTCATTAAAATTCACATAAGGATTAAGAGTATGTGAAAGTAATTTAGGGCTGAGCACATTACAAGGATATTGCAAATACTCCAAAATAAACTTAATGAATGCAGTGTATCTAGAATTAAGTTTAACATTAAAAGAAGTCAAACATGTTCAGGAATGGAATGTGCAATCAGTTCACCCTAAGAATCTTGACTCTGTTCTGTACTGAGGTCATGTAATATCTATATAATTATTGTGAGTGAGTAATAGGGTTTTATTCTTTCTGAAGTCCTGGAACAGATTAAAATGGTCTTTTAAATGCTGTTTTCCTCTTAAGTTGTGCCTGAGAGATGAAGATATGGTTAAAGTAGTATCTGAGGAAGGTTGCTACCAATGCATTTTCAATTGATTTTTTTTTTCATAAAATGACAAATGACTCTTTTTGTGAGTTCTGAGAAAATACTGTCTGAACTGTCTGTTGTACAGGGAAGATGTGTTACATTGTGTGTAGTTAAGTCTTTGCTTTCAGTATAGGACTCAAACTAGTTCAGTGGCACTTCTACAGAGAAAGATGTGTAAAATGTTAACATTTGAGGTAAAAAGTGACTAGGGGAGACTTTGAAGCTGACAGTAATGTTATGGGCAGAATAACCAAGGGAATGGAATGAAACTAGGTATTTGCCTGAATGTGATATTGACTTGAACCCTGCAATGGGACTCAAAAAGGGGAAGGCAGAAAGAAGAGCTACATCAAGAATTGGCCAGATGAATTCAGTGATTTGCTTCTATCCTGAATGGAAATCCAAGCAAAGCTGATGCAGAGTGGTGACTCACACAGTACTGAGAGGAGTTGGCAGGTGAAGACAACAAATTGAATATAAGCAGTTTTTTGGGTGGGTAAGGGATCCTGGGTACCACCCTGAGAGCAGCTAGTAAGACAGTACTGGAAAGAAGCCATTGGAAACACCTCCTCAACTGCAACTGAGGGGATATCCCTCTGTAAGGAGACTTCCTCATGTTACTGAGCCCGCACAAATCCATGTCTCTGGTGGATTCTGAGGTCTGTGAGTTGTGTAGTGTCCCAGACACCATGACAGTGATAAGTCTGCTGTGTAAAATGTGGGTCCAGTCATACATCCAGAGCCCAGCACATACTAGGACAAAGAGAAAATGAGTGTCTCAGTGGTGAGACTGTCACTGTTTCACTGGAGCTGTTGCTGGAAATAGAGCACCTTTCCTTGGGATGAAAGGGGATTTTGGCTTGTTGTAACACTGCTTTAGTGGATTTAAAGGCAGCAAGGCACTTCATAACCCTTCTGTAAGAGCAGAAACAGCACTGGATGCCGAGTCCACCATATGTTCATGTTTAATACAAGTTTGTAAGTCTGTGAATTTTGCCTACGGGATGTCTGAAGACTCTGGGGTCATGTAAATCAAAACAATGCAAAGTTTATTGTGCATTTAACTTAATTTAAATACCTAGAAACAAGCACAGGGGGATTCTTACCAGTTGCAGTTATTGGTTTTAATAAATATCATTGTAATTGAATGTGATTTAATAAAAACAGTGTATTTCCAGCCTATTGGAGGGGGTACATGACTCTCTGAGGGAAAGACAACAGAAGGGGGTTAATCAGAATAACTTTGAACTCAATTGGTATTACTGAGCTACTCCAAGAAGATAATGGGCATTTGGTTTCACTCACACCAACTACAAACTCGGAGTTTAACCTTGGTGGTGGTGAAAAGGTCTGCATGGAGGGGGCTGCTACACTCTGCAGGTGCCCTGTGAAATGACCCTTTGGTAGGAGGGAGGAGGCTACGTGTTGACCAATATCATAGCCTTTTTTGTAGGAATGAATTGAGGAGAGAGGTGACTTTCCCAGTTGACCCTACTGGATTTCAGAGCTCAGAAGCTGCTGACATGGCTTTGCCCATCAGTCATCCTCTTTCTGTTTTATTCAGCTCAATGTAGTCTTTGATCTACTGTGATCTAACGTGATCTCATCTGACGTAATCTGTTTGTGTGCAAAATCCCTGTTGAAGTTAGTGGCAAGACTAGTATTAATTTCAGTAAACCAAAGATTTTTCCCGGTATGGATATCTGTGCACCTAAACACTTGCGGAGGCACAATTTCTGTGCAAATCACAGTCACAGTAATCCTGCAACATTCAAATACGTGCAAAAATTAATGTAGTTAAAAATTCTCTTCCTGTTTATGGATTCCCAGGCAGATTATAAACCTGGAGACACGTGTTTGATTCCTGTGTGTTGTTTTAATAGCAAATTCCCTAAAGCCGTCACCAGATTCAGCAAGTCTGTATTGCATTACTTTTATCCAGCTTGTTTTATTGAAAACACTTGTGTGAAACTAACAGTTATCTGGCATCGATTTGATATTCAGCATCTAAAAAATATTCACTTATTTATGTACTATTTAGGGATCAGAAAAAATGCTTTCAGCATAGTATCACTGCTGAGGAAATCAGTTTTTAAGGTATGATTCTGAGGTCACTAATAAATTCTGACTCTTAGAGATGTCACCAGACAGGCAAAAGGGGTCTGTGACACAGTATTTGAGATATTATTCTGCCTTGGATATTAGGTTGGAATATTTATTTAACTTAAAATGAAGTAGGTGCATCAGAGATGGGCTTTATGTTCCGTATTATCAGGTGGCCCCTTATGCCTGTTATAGAATTGCAGCAAGAAATGGCATCCCTGTAATTGGGGTAGGGTTAGGAGAGATCTTTTAGTTCTGTGGCCATCATAATATTACCTTTTGCTCAGCTTTGGGAAGTCGTGTGTTCAGTTCATAGAGTGTAACGGTAATTTCTTTGATGAGGGCTCCAATTACAGTGATTTTATCTTATGATGTTTGATTGTGTAATCTTTAGAAAACCATTAGACATGCTGAAGCATTAGCACCAGGTGTATGGTACCATGAAATCTGTTATAAAACAGCTGTTAGCAGTGCATTTGCCAAGTATCTCTAAATAATTGAAAGACCCAGTTAAGAAAATACTTGTTATTTATGCAGTATCACCTTGTGAATGCTGTGTGTGTTAGCACAGCAGGAGTGGTGCAACCATCCTGTCAAGGCTTCAGTGAGAAGTCTAATACTCTCACAGGTAGGGAACGATGATATTTGGTAATAATTGTAATAAAGTAATTCACTGGATCTGGTGACAGTGTTTCTTGGAGTTTGATAGCCAGTAAAATGGAAATGTGAAATACCACTGTGAAAGTGGTATGTTGTCATCACTGAAGCATGTGATCCTGCTGGCACAGGTGGCAATCAATGATATAGCAGTATAACCAATTATATAATACTAAATCAAATATAATAATCAGTAAAATAATACCAGTGCTATAGAACAAATGATATAATGATGATAGCTTTAATAAGTGTATCTGAGCCACCATGCTACAGTGAGGTCTGGGAGGTGCCTGTGTGTAGTTGTTCTCCTTTGTGTGCACTGATAGTGAACAAACAACTTGCCAGCTGCAAAGCATAAAAGCACAAAATTTGATCCAAGATTTGAAAACACCTCAGAACATGAATAGGAGAATATTTGATAATATCTTAATAAATGCTGTCCTTTGACAAAGCTCTTACCCCTTAGCTGGCCTGTGAATACTGTATTATCCTAGAACAAAAAGAAGATTCAAGATAAAAATCAAAGAAATAGGCTCTATTAACACTAAAGAGCCTCTGCAGGTTTCCATATCTGGGCCAGCTTCTTTGTATATTCCTCCCTCAATGAGTTCTTGTCAGTTTATATTTCATCAGATGATATAAATTTAAGTCCCTACAACATTCTTCCTCTCAATTCTCTCCTATCATTTATTATTTAACCCTCTAAAGCATTTTATGTCTTGTGAGGTGTCATAAAAAATAAAGTTGATCGGTATAAATATTGTATTACAAAGTTGCTACATTTGTAACCTGTTTTTGTTTCTCTGCATCACTAGGATGCTAAATATTAGTTTAGGTTTAGTGCCATGTGGTGTAAAATTATGTACCTGTGTAGACCTAAACTCAACTATACACCCACTGAAATTAAATCTCTCAGTGTATAACTGCTGGTGCCTGTGCACTAATGTGTTTTGCAGTTGGACATACTTTTTGTTTGCAGATTATTATTTCCCATGGCATCAGAAATTCTCCAGAGTGCTGATTTTTAATTTAAGAAATAAAAAACAACCCATATAGTTGAAAAAGTAGTTTTACAAAGTCTCTCCACTTGGTTTCGTAGCTTTCAGTGGCAGCCGGTGCTCTATTTATCACTTGGCTTTTCTGTTTCAGTTAGTTAAAACAATAGAAACAAAGCATGAAATAACCTCAATTTGCGTAAAATATATCCATTTCTTCTGGATATCGGTTTTTACTGGGTTTGGTCCCCAATCTGCTAAATTAATAATGTTTTATTTATGGTATTTTACTGAGGCGTGGAAACCTGATGCAGTCGTGCTTTCTGTCTTTCTGCCTTGAATATGGAAATATTTCGTGCCTCTGCTTTTACACCAAGGGTGAGATGACCAGCATCAGTAAGAGAGAAGGTCCTTGTGATTGACATTAAACATGGTCTAGGCAGACTGTGCTATATGGGGACCTCTGTTATCTGAAGTGCCAGGTAGACAGAATTATCTATTTATAACTGAAAGCATAAAATGGATTATACTGGAAAAATGTGGTGTGTAGGAGAGAGAGTAGAAAGTAGAGATTACTTTAGGTACTTGGAATGAACCTTTCATCAAAGCCCTGGAATGAAAATCCAAAGATTTAAAAGGTAGTATGGATTGAGGCCAATAACAACAGTTTATCAGTTTTAGTGGTCTTAAATTATCTTAATGCAGACAGAGAATTCCCAGTAAATTAATCTTTAAAAAGAAGAAAACAACCTGGAACTATGGCTCACTTATTGTAAGATAAATAATAGGAAGGGAAGCATTTCTTCTGATAAGATGACAAGTATAGAATAATCCTGAAGATACCTTTATGCAGAGTACTTTGGTTAAGTAACCTAAATATTTATGGAAATCACAGGCAGTGAGACTTCTGTGCTACTTTATTTCCAGATGAATGACATTTGAGTCATCAAAAGAAAACATTAAACAGGGGTGTTTTTTTTAGAGAATTATTTTAAGCTGTTAGGTGACCACCGCATTCATGGGGTGGGTCTGAGTGACCATGGGTAGGGTGATTTTCCAGAGAATATTCCTTCTCAGAGGAAAATATCTTCAGTGGAAGTGAAAATGTACTCTGTTCCTATGATCCTCTGTGAAATTCCATCCCACAGAACAGTGTTCTGTAGGTCTTTGCAAGCTTTTTCTTCCTTCAGAATTCCCACCTGTGCTGCATATGCACAAGGATTTGGGAGATGGCAGTAGAGATTGGCTTGGATGCCTTAGTTCCTCCCTATGTTCTGCATCATTGATAAATGGGACAAGTGGTTGAAAAATGAAAATTTAAAAAAAAACATCTTTCTGGTAGTTTTCCCCCAAGCCTCTTTTTGTTGTCATCAGAAATGCCTGGTTTTAATCAGGCCATTTTTACTCATGGTGAGCAATCCCAGGTTTTCACAACAGTGATGTTAGTGATGTTGAAAGTGTTGCTCTCGGTGTTTAGAATACCTGCAGCTCAAATAAAGAGGGTAGTTTCATGGCTCAGAGGTGCAGCAGTCAGTTTTTTTCAAACCTAGCCAGAAATTGCAAACTGGGGACATCCAGCCCAGGCTTGGAGTTTTTTTATCAGAGTAATATATCTCAAGGAGGTCAGGGAAGTTTCCTTTCCTGCATCTTGAGGTTGCTTTCTATATCCTTGTTGGGAAGCACTTACCTCCTATTTTTTCTTCTAATCTGGAGATGGTTTCATCAAGAAAACTCCTTTCTTTTTTGCAGGTTCTCTTTATCTTATGAATATTTCAGCAGAATCTGTGCAAAAGAAAGGGGCTTTTTAGCTGAAAAGCATTCTTTCCTTTTCTAACTGTGCACTGTCTTCCTATTGTCTGAACTGTAATTGTTCAGCACTGCTGTTGCTTAGGGAGCAGGTTGCACACTCAGCATCCTCGGAGTTACAGATCTCTCCTTTCTCTCCATTTCCCAACAGCTCAACTTTTCTGACACAGCTGATTTTTGACTACAGCAGAGACCTTGATTTCAAAGCCGCTTTGTCCACAAGATCTCTAGGATGGCAGAGCACATGATTTTGTGGTCATCTTATTTTTGCTAAAATATCCACGTGATAGAGTGTGTTTATGTGTGTTTGCGCATCTGCGTCTCTAGGGACTGTCTATTAAGAGAAAGTGTGGAAGAGCCAAAAAGAGGGAGTGAGTATCTGTCATGTTTTCTCTAGAGATTTCCTCCTCTTCTGTTAACCTTTCCACTACAACCACTTTTGTATTTCTGTTCTTAATTAGAATTTCGAGTGGAGCTATGGAAGGAGCGTATCTATCCCCCAGTTGATTCCTCCGTCTGATTTGGCATCTAGAAATATGTTTCTTAGGAATTAATTATAATTGCTTTTGATGGAAAGCCAACTTTTTTCATGTGTTAACTGTTAATTCTTTGTTTAACATGTGATTAAGTAACGATAATAAGCTTGAATGCAGGCTTTCTGTATGTTTATGATTTGAATGGTTGTGCTTTGTGTTGCAGGCTCCGTGTTGCTTGGTGGCTATGGCATATTAGTGGACAGCAGGGAGAGGCATGGTGGGGCAAGAAGACAAGACGGTACCTAGAGCAGTTTTTAAAGCTGGAGGAGCTGAGGCATTGATTACTGAAAGGTTAAAACTACTATTTTTTTGATTGCCTGGCTCATTTTCAGTTCACTCTATAGCCAGCTGTCTTCAGGTTAGAAAAGTGTATTGCTGTGGTCACTTCTCGATAGCTGCATATGGCTGATGTGGGGACATGAGCACCTCGTTCCTTGTGGGGTTTCTCTGTCCCACGGACGATGAGTAACACCCAGGTCCTGGGTCAGAGAAAGATGCTGTAGCCTCTGCTTTGGGGATTCATCATTACAGGCTTCCAGAGATGTGGGGTTTTGTTTATTTTTCTGTTTTTGTCTATATATCTTTTTGGTGTGCCTGCTATTCCAGTTTCCAAGAGTAACTCCTCATGCTGGTAACCATGTTTTTATTCCTTGTCCTTCTCATGGAGCCAAAGATGTCATACAGGTTCTTCAAGAAAGGTTAAAACATCTTTTAGACTCTTTGTAACTATGCTGCTGGAATTACTTGTGACTGTCAGTGAAAAGCCTTTACTGGGTGATTTTATTCTGAAAACTGACTTTGTAAATGGAGACTTGTAGCTGTCCAAGCACATTTCTTTGTCAAAATCACTGAGCTTGAAGTGAGGAAGTGCTTATCCTCCTGCTAGCTTTAACCCTTCCCAGTGCCAATCAATATGAGGATTGTTTTCAGTTGAGACAGACAGTTTGACAAAGTAGTGATGGTTGTGAGTAAAGATGACAAGAGCTTTTCTCTAGCTCAGTCAGTAGCACTGCATATAAGCTATACATCTGAGAAGGTAGGTTCCCCCTGCCAGCCTCATCATAAATGGGCAAAAAGTAGGTGGAAGATGTCCTGTTTATGTCAAAGGTTCATTTGTGCTATTAATTTAGGTGATGGGATTTGTAGAGACACCTTGCAGTGCACCATGAAATGTGGGAGTCCCAGAAATGCTGTGCAGGTAAGTGCTTTGTGCATGTATAAATTGCAGGTTATTAGGAGGAGATACTGCTGGGAGGCAGATGATGAAGGCAGAGTGCTGCACACCTCCAGAGCAACTCTGACAGGAGATCGTTTACAGAAAGCTCCAGCGCAACCTCACAGCCATAATTCAGCTGGAACTTGGAGAGGGGCAGTGAAGGGCTGAGGAATTGTCACTTTGACTTCATCTTTTCAGTCCAATGTGATTTATTTTCAGCTAGGGATAAAGCTATCTCGTTTATCTCACAGACACTAAGCAGCCAAAGGAAGAGCTGGTACATAAAGAAGAGCCTTAAATGAGTAGTGACATAGAAGAGGTTTTTAGACTTGCTTAGCAACTTTCAGGAAAGCCATAAAGTTAATAACGCTTTGAGTTTGCATTCCACAATCAGCCCTGCCAAAAAGGAGTAAAAATTATGGATTCTGAATAAAATAAGTATTAATAGTAATTATTAATTCTCTAAACTTCGTTATTCACTGGGAAATTCTGTCTACAGTGCCTGGGATCAGCCTCAGCTTTAGACCTGACCTGAGAGCTCCTGAACTCAAACTAGGGGTAGAGATACAGATGAAGGGTCTTTTTGTCTTGTGTTGCTATGGATTTGTGCCTAGGTTTTACTGAAATAAGGTGACCTCATTGTCTTTATCAACTTTCAACCTCTCCAGGCAAGAAGTGTGCTCTTTGTGGAAGAGGCGTGGCCTGGGATAGACTGGTGTGTTGTGCAGTGCTGCCAGCCACAACAGGTGATGAGATGGCCAGGAACGTTGTGGGGACTTTCAGTCAAGCTGAAAAGGCGAGTTAAGAGCTAGTAATACTAGCTAATGTATGAAAATAGCCATATTTCATGAGACCAACCTCAGAGATGTTTTACCGTGGCTGGTAGAACATACATAGGGAGGAATCCACATGGAGGGCAGAGACCATCTGTAGTCTGTACTATCTATAAATGGTGGGACAAGGACCACATTGGAGGAGGCAGGTTTATGATTTTACAAATATTTGTGCTTTTACAGTATTGTTTGAGAGCTGGTTAGAAAGCCATAGCAAATTACTGGAACCTAGGTGTGACTAATTGCCAAATTTCATTAAGCAGAAGTGATCAGCAACCTGAACTAACTCAGTCTCTGCATAACTTTGCTGGTTATCTTCAAGTTGGTGAGAAAGGGAATTGAAAGCATCCTTTTTGTTCCAAATTTAGGCATTTGTCATTCTGTTATCTGCATGCAGCAGGTTAGCAGAGGAAGGGCTGTCGAGGGTAGTGCTTGCTTCGTTCTGCCCACAATGGGGACAGCATCCCTGTTCCACCTGCAGGGCCCCTCGAGTTCAGGCCCTGTGGACTGATTATCGACTCTTCTGGCAATTACCGTATCTGCTGTGCACACTCTGTTAGACGCCTCATTTGCACGTGTGCTACTGGTTTATTTATTGAGGTGTAATTGCTTGCTGTGTTTGTACTATTTTTCAAAGCTCACGTAAATGATCCTGCTCCACTCAGTCTGCCACGGTAAATACCTATTCCAGTGTATTGTCTCTCACCTTGAATGTCCTCTATCACTGAAGCAATTTGATTTCTGGCTCTGTTTTTCTTGATAATCTTAACCGCTTCAGCCCAGTGAGCCTTCCCCCTTTGGGAAACCTCTCCTTTTTTTGCTTATCTGTACTTTACCCAGTGTCCTGTGTCTCCTCTCCCCCAAGGAGAAAAACCTTCTCACCTCTCTGCCAATTCTGCCTTTTTTTTCACTTTTACTGCTTAAGAAAAAAAATATCTAAGTGGTCATGATGGTTGTACTTATCTCTATCTGTGGTCCCCATTCCTCTACACCCAGTGCAAGAGGGACATTATGAATAAACCCCACATGTAAAATATATTTTAAGAGTTACAGTGCTGAGAGCACTGCTGATTCCGCTTTATTCATAATTTGAGCTGTACGACATCCTACCTCTCCTGGCTTACCAGCCCTGGGTCTCCCAGCTTTTTTCCACCATCTAAGCTGAGAAATCTCTGTTGTTTTTTTCCTCCTACTCTCCCATCATGTCTCTCTTTTCTGTCTGATTCCTGGTCTGATGACATACTCTCCTTCACCACTCTTACCCTGGGTTAAAGACTCTCACACCTTCAGCACGTCGCTTCAAGTCCCTCAAGTAGGTTCTCTGAGGGATTTTCTTGGTTTCTTTTGTCTCCTCCTTGTCACTGAAGGTATTAGTCAGATCACTAAAATAACACTTCACTACATGATCTCACATAACATCTTGCCAATCTACCCAACATGTTCAACTCTTCCTGTTTGGACTTTGGAGTATTGTGTTCTCCTGGTTTATGGCTTATTTTTCCAAATCCCTTCATCATTCCCTATTACCTAACCCGCTGTCATAATTGGCATTTTACATATTCTCCTTTTCTAAAAGCATTTTTAGAAAAACTTTCTTTTATGTGCTCTCCCTCTGACTATCTTAGCTCCAGCTGTCATTTCTATATGTGACTCCAAAGGTCCTTTCAAAGTGTGCGGGATCAGGGCTTGGTGCATCACAGCCTTGCCCTTGTTATTTGCTTTCTTTACTATAAGAAGTGGACAAGGTACATAGGTGTTTTTACCTAGTGTAGGTATAAATTTTTTCAGAAGGCAAAGTATGTGTTTGTTTGTTTTTGTTTGTTTTTTTTTTGTCTGAGGCACACTGCATATGAAAGGAAAGGCACAGGCAGGGAAGAGATCAGTAATTTGCCACTAGGCAGTTGAGCTATAGCGTGCCGTGGTGATGGTTCTATCTGAAACAGTTTAATAACACAATAAAAGGCATTTTTGTTCTAAATGTCTTTTGGTGATAAGGAGATCATTTCTCTCAAGTTAATAAATTTTAATTAAAACTGCATACAGTGATGTAAAAATGGCATTTTACTCGTAATCATTGTCAACTCTAAATCAAGGAGAAAAATTTAGCTGGTAAAGATGGGATAGGATTTTTCTTTTGAGTCTCCAAATTCATTACAGAAAAATTGAACTGAGACCTTTGGTGGAGGCTGATATGATGCAGTAAGGAATTACTGTAAAATTAAGAAAAGTCCAGCTTTCATTTGGCATCCTCCAGATAGGAGATGCTTTTTATTGGCTCTTTCCTTTGGGAATGTGCTCATTACAGTAACCATCAAAATAGGAATCCTTCATCTGGAGGCACTGCTTATGTTTGCTATCTGGCTGTTTGGGGAATGAGATCTTTAATTAGTTCCGGATGTAAAATATTACACAGAATTTCCCTCCAACTCTTCCTTTGTTGCTGGGGTCAGTAAGTGCAGCTTTGTTGTAATTGTGGTGTAATGGTGTTGTCCTTGTCTAATCATAACACTCTTTTCCCCCTTATAAACTGTCAGGACATATTTTTCCATTTTGTAAATAGCATAAGAAATTGTATCCTGAAGTTGATAATAAATACATCAACTGAAAACAGTGATCTTATTGGCACATATATTTTATCACAACCAGTGGAGAGGTGTTATAGCTGTCCTTACAAGAGACTTTTAAAACCAGAGGGTGAGATCTGGATTTTTTCAGAGGGAATGAGAGAGTTAGCATTGGTTTGAATGGTGTAATGATTTCATGCAACATTTGCTTAGAGGTTATTGCTGTGGTGTTAGTGGAAACTGAGGTAAATAGACTTCTTGGGACTGGTACGTATTATGCCCCTATCAGTGTAGTAAGTGCAGATGAAAGCAAGTCAAAGTCATTGCTCCTTATAGCCAGACAGAGCTTAAACTGGAAGGAATAGGAAGATAAAATAAGAATATACTGTATCTTGTGGAACCTAGATGCTAAATAAGTCTAGTTCATATTTTAAAACTAGAAGAAGAAGATGTGAAAGGATGCTGTCTCTCTTTGAGAAATTATGGTAACCCTTTTCCCAAACTGCAGGCACACACAATCCTCGGAGGACCAGCTAAGGAGGACGCAGTAGGAGGGCAGAGCTCTTCCCCATGGCCAAAGAGCAGCGACTGCTGGTGTTTTGGGATAGCAATTATTTTTTTAGCTCTTTCATGTGAGACCCATGATGGACAAACCTCATTCTTGACTTGCTCCTCTTTCAGTCCCTAGTGACCTTCATTCGCTGTTGTTCGTGCCACCTCACTTAACCCTATTTTCTTTCTTGGCATCACTTCAGCTTTCAGATCCGCCTTTGTGTCCCTGCACTGGGAAAACCTCACGATTCTCCAAGCATATCTGCTGATGCCAGGCGCCCCTTCTCCTTTTCTCTCTTACCCAAGCTCCTTATTTCTCCTCTGTATTCTGGCTGCCTTCATCTTCACGCTGCCAACTCTCCCTTTTCTTTCTGAGTTTCTTCCTTCTCTACTCCACTGAGATTGCAGTTGACTAAACCCACAAATTATCACCTCCTGGCCAAATCCCAACGCGTCATGCCTGTCCTTGGCCTTGACTTGTTTTCATATTCACTGCAGTTGACCCCTCTATCTCCTTCAATTCACTCTTTTCTCTATAGCTCTCGACAGCTACAATTACTTCAAAGAATGGCTGGTGTCTCTTATCTCTGAATTGTGTTGTTCAGTGGCTACCTTGGCAGCTACATCTTCTCCATATCCCCCTCATCTTAGTATTTAGCAGCCTCAGTTGCTTTCCTCCTCTCTTTCTGGTCCCAATCAGAAAATTAGAAATTCCATGTTTTATTGCATCAGCTTCTCCTTCCATGCTGTCCGATCAGAAATAATACCCCTTAATATAGAAATTTCCATTCCGGTTGGAATGAAAATTGGTGTCTATTCCCAGACACCCCCTACTAGTTCATTTGCAAGTTGCTGCAATCAGCTTGTGTATTATCCCTTCCTGAAATTCCGATTTTCTTCTCCATCATGGCAGGGGGAGGTGGAAACCAAACCCAGCTCTTTCTCTTTGACTGAGAATAAATAGGTCATTAGGGATTACTGTAGTATTTTCCTTCAGCACTACTTTCAAATGCCTTTGTGTATCTCCACCCTTGGTGACAGATTGACCTAATGATCTCTGGAGTTGATGTGGAATATCTTTTGTCCTTTTGCTTGGTTTCTGATTACCTCTTTCATACAAAATGCTGCTTGAAAATCAGGAAAAGAGCAAGGACATGAAGTTATATTACAGAGGGTTCATTCAGGTTAAACACAGCCTCTGCTTGTAAGGTGTTACAGTAGAGAATTAAAAATAAAAAAAGATAGGTTTGAAGCAAGATAGACAGCAAGTTCGTGTAAAAGGGAAGGCAAGGATAAACAAAATTGATGAGATTATGTATTGAGGTGGGGCAGTTCAAGAAATGCCATCATACACATGTAGGCTAGGCTCTTTGCTCATTTAACGTGATTGGTTAAATCATGTACATGAAATGTTGCTGATGTAAAAAATGGTCTAAGAGCTGGCATAATTGAGTCCATGAACTGTGTTCCTGCTCTGTTTTCTGGAGCCCACGGTGTTCAGCATATGAATCCATCTGAAGTTCTTAAATACTTGATTTTGCTGAGGGTTCACCTCCATGGTGTTACTTACAGACTTCCAGCAATGCTCAGAATCTGATCTTTTTACTGCTGCGGTAACAACGCATATTGTAGAGATTGTTGGATAATAATGACAATAAAAAGTAATTTCAGTGTTGTGTTCAGTTTATGAATGGCTGTAACGTAGTAGCTTAATATTGCTTCTCTGCTGGAAACCATGTAAATGCCTGATTATGTATACCTATTAAAAAAAAACTGAATTATTTATAAAAGAAATAAAAATAAAGCATCTGTTTGTCACTGGGGAAAACACACCCTGCATTGTGGTATAATAGGCCATGCATGTATTGAGATTTCTGGAGTCTCTAGTCCTTTAATCACCTGAGTTAATAGCCTGTGCCATTAGACTGTGCAAGCTCGAGGGAGGCTTTCCCGACGTGGTGCAATGCTGTGCGGTGAGACATGTTTACCCACTTTTGTAGAACTTGATCCATTTTTGCCCATTGAGCAGCTGAATATATGTTGTAGTAAATTTTCAGTCAGTCTGTTAAACTGAACATACACTGGTTAATAATGTGGGAATTTTATGCAGTTCTTATGCTCAGTCGGGATGTCAGTGCCAAAGTTAGTCGTGTGTGTGTGTGTGTGTGTGTGTGTGCATGTTTGTTTTGCCTTTTTTTAGGCTTGTTTTGTCTGGCTGTTGAAAGAATTAGCAGATGTTTCATTTGATTCATGATGCTGGATGCCACCTCCTGGAACTGGTGTTTTAATTAGGTGGCACCAGATGCTTGTTTGGTAGTGAGCGAGTCAAGGCATGCTCATCCTGGGAATGCCAATGTCATCGCAATGCCATTGCCACTTCCCCTCTAGTTTTGTCCTAGAAGTGGTGCTTTCTGCAATGAACATTCACAGTCTTTCCTCATTCTCAACCTCTGCTTTACATCTAGGTTGTGCCTTCGAGTCCCTTGCAAGGACCATTCCATCAGACCTTGATTTGTGTGCCCCAGTGCATTCCTTAAGAATTACTGACCAGCTGGAATAATGCTGTCGTGTTTTCCTAGGATCTTCTCTGCAGCATTCAGGGTCAGAAACCTTGATAGCACAGCTCCTCTTGGCATTACGAATCGAGATTAAGGCATAGCCAGTGCTGCCTTTCAGTGGCATGATCACAATGCCAGTTAAAAGAGATCCTTTCAGCTAACTTGTTCCCATGACAGCAGCTATACAGATGTAAGCTTTTAAGAGTCAATTTGGGCATGCAGGCAGTGGGTGACATGGTCTTAAAGTGGGATTCATTGTGGCCATCGGACATCCAGAAACAGGGAGACAGCAGGAGTAATTCCAGCATACTGTGCAGCTTATAAATGGCTGTAATATAAAGTTTAATATTCTGCTCAGCTAGGAGCCACGGAGACACATGATTGTTGTTCTGCGTGCAAATGGCACCTGTACATAGCAAAGTGCTCCTTGGATCTGTTTTTGGAGACTGTTGCAAAATAGGGAGAAGAGCTGGTTTGCCTGTCACCTTCTTTCAAAAAGTAAGACAGAGCAACCCATATTTCTTGTCCCTCACTGCCTCTGGGACATTACTTAAATTGTTTCAACCTCATTGGATACCTTTCTCCTCTTTGGACTGACCCTTGGGAGTGTTTGGGGAGATGCCTGGCAGTCACTCATGCTGCAGCATGGCTGTGGTGCTGCTGGGCAGCCTTTGGGCATGGCCACCCTGCTGCCATCCAGTCCAGTTAGCCTTCTCCAGACCTTACTGGCACAACTATCAGCCTATCAGTACCAAACCTTAACCTTGAACTAAAGATATCTGAATATGTCAGTGCCTTTTGCAGTTCACACCTCTGGAGTATGAAATAGGAGTGTGCTCCATTCAGGTATTTTGGCCATGGAGCTTTCCAGCCTAATCCCTGGTATGATGGTTTTGAATGACAAATTTTCCTCTTGTTCACCTTCAGTTTCCTAGTGAATTTGTGTTTTACTTAGTATCACTGGTGCAAATACTTAATCAATTAGAATAAGCATGAAGTGATTCATCTATTTATTTTGAGAGGTTGAATGCCTGACCACAGTATGTTTTCTTACATTTTACAATTTAATAGTAGCCTGGGGTGCTGTATTAATTTTACTTTACTGCTCCAAGAGGCTAAGATATGGCTGTTTGGTTCTCTTCTGCTTTAGTTTAGCAATGCTCTGTGAAATTATGATGACTGCTTGGTAGCTGGAGCTTTACTGTTGTATTTCTGACTGATGCTGGACTTACTCCTCCGTTAAATAGGTGCAGAAGCACCTGGCAGCTGGGAGTTTTATTAATGTTTATCAAGAGCTCCTGAAGTGCTGTTGTATAAAGCCTAACTATTTTCTAAAGAATGCCATCCTTCAAAAATTCCTGAACACTGAGTCTTGAGGGAGAGAGTTTGATTACAAACCATCAAATTTCAGATTATTCTGTTTGAAAGAAAAAAGTGACTGCTGAAAGCTGCCTTATATGTTCTCATCCCAGTGGCCCTGTGACCCTGTACTCTCTCGAGGTCAAGACAAATATAATTCCATCCTGTAGCTGAAAAAGCAAATAAACCCAAAGATATTATTATTTGTTATTAGGGTTTTGGTCCTCATCACAGTATGTTTATAAGGTAAACTCAAGTTTAATGGAACAGACTTACCTGTTCGAGAATCGAGTTTTGAATTACACTTTCCCAAGTAAGCTTTCCTGAAGAAGCCAGAATCTATCAAGCATGCTGTCAGAGTTTTAGTGCTCAGCACTGGACAAGCGGACATGTTACATCTCAATTAAGAATGGAAGATAAATGGCTGGTAGTAAATGGAGGTCATGGGTTAGAGGCATTTAATGGAAGAAATGGAAATGAAAATTGGAAAACAATCTAAGGGATCTTGAGAAGATAAGAATGAAGGAAACTCAATTAGGGGGAGCCATGCTTCTGCTCTTGGATCTGGGATAATTTCCTGGGTTTTGTTTAGTAGGGTTTATTGCTTTCACTATCGGCAACGTTGCATTATAAATAAATTATTACATTCCATTTTATGATTTGCTCACACTGATGCATTTCAAAGGGAGAAAAAATAATCTCCATTTCAAATTTGTGTATAAATAGACAAATAGACTTTTTGTAAGTGCAGCCTATTGATGAGCCCTAGGCAAAGCCCACACTGGTATTAGGAGTGTTTAAGAACTTGAAGCATAAAATACAAGTATATTTTAAAAAGCTAAAATATTCACAAGTGCAAATTCAAATGCTAAGTGTTTATGAAAGCTCCGAACTGCATACAATGATAGATTTGTAAGGCAATCCATGGAGAGAAAGCATACTATGCATTTATGGTTTGGCCATTTACAGAAAATAAAATAAATCACCTTTCCGTTTCCCCTCTTTCATTTGAAATATATGTGTCTGTGAGTGTATGTGCATGTGTTTTTATACATATCATACCTGTCTGTACATATACAACATTTCATCATGATGATTAAGTGTGATAGAGAGATAGAAGTCTCTGTGGTGCATAATGAGCACATAAATGTTGTGTCCACAGCAAAGCTCTCATTTTTTGTGTCTTATTTCATTAGGGCTCATGCTGGTGGCTTCCCTCAAGGCATGATGCAGCGTATATTGGTACTGCAACATTTCATTATTTACTTTATCAAGATGCTCACTTTCCTTCCCTCTTTAGGGAGCTTAGTTTGCCTCATCATAAAACACTTTAAAATTGCACTGCTGCACTTTGTTTGCATATATATATACATATACACATACACAAGCTGGGAAAGGGAATACTTACTCCTACAGAGTGCATCTGAACCTTGCCCTGAATAAGCAAGGGAGCATCTGGGTGGATGCTGAAGTCTTGGCACCCCTTTGGTTCCAGGCTGCCCGCTTTGCTTCCCAGTGACTTAGGTAGAGCCATAACATCTCCTGGAACTGTGGGCACGCAAAGCTGGTAGAAACGGCTGTGACTTTGGAAAACTCTAACAGAATAGGGGCTGGGCTGTCTTATATGAAAGGTTATACTTTGGAGAGCAGCAACCAGAGCACAATAATTTGCTTCTCTCTGTTCAGAGGGGAAAAGAAGCCCCCACAGAGTCACTGGCACTGTTCCCAATTATCACAATAGGGTTGTCTGCATTGACTCTTTTATTGTACTGCTCTGATTTGCCACAGTCCCTTGTGTATGTCAGCTTGCTACTCCCTTCTGTTTTCTTGTCTGAAGAAGAGTATCCTACCTGTGGAAGACTTTTGAAGATAAATATAAGACTAGAACTTCCCCAAGATGAAAAGAATCATGCTCTCCACCAGTATACTCCAGCATATTTCCATATACTCTTTGAACTTGGATTTATTATCACACAGAGTATGTAGAGTGAAACAGTAGTATAATTATGTTCTGCTTGTGCAGAGTCTGTGTGAGGTTTGGTGTTATAACTCCTGCTCCATTTCCTCTACGCAAGGCAGAAAATTAAACTTTTGACTATCTTAATGATCATGTGCGGTTTTTCCTGCAGAGGTACCGCGAGGTTGCTCAAGGGGATTTGGAAAAAATCCAATATGGAAATGAATTCTAGTTATTTCACTTTTTGCAATCACAGATATGGCTGTAGGTGAAGGGCTTCCCATGCAAGGCTTGTTGTCTCTAAGACTTTCCTATTAGAAAGATGCATAGAAGCATCTGGGATTGCACTTGGCAATTTTTTCCATACTAAGAGAGAGTCAGTTTAATTGTGAGAAGTCTTTGAAGACTGATGACAACTTTTGGTGAAAGGTGTGTGGTGTTGGGGTAGTTGTTGGGAAATCAGAAAAGGAGGTTCAAGAGTTGTGGGAGCATCCTGTCATCTTCCACACAAAATAAGACCATTAAAAAAAAAAACCAACAACAAACCCAAACTTTTAAGGAAGGTGAGAGTATTCAAGTTACATTCAGGACAGGATTTTGGGGCCAGTCAAGTTGTGCAAGAAAGGACTTTGAAGCTGATGATTTCTAAGTCAGCAGCTCCCCAGCCTGCCCTTTTGGGCTTTTTTAAAGCCTTCTTTTAGAAGGACTAAACTCTGTAGTTTCTTCAATAGGACTACAGTTAAAATCAGCATGCAGTCAAGAAGTGGACTGTCCTGTCCTGCGCTTTTTGATAATTCTGAAGGTCTGCAAGGTCAGGTCTCAGTTAATGGAAGCACCAGACCCAGTTTCTTCAGTAGCCTTCTAGTTTGTGAGCTCAGATTAGGGCATCAGGAGTTTGCTGTGTGGTTTGTGGTACGAATTGGTGGGTATCAGCTTTTCAACCATCGGTTACCAGCTGTCCACAGGTGGTTGTGGCCCTCCTTGGTTAATTCCAGAATGACAGTGTAGGTGAAAGCATATATAGTTCCCCTGCAGAAGTTCAGCATCTATCTGAAGTGTGTCTCAGAGGGCCTGCTTTGTGGAGGGTCATTCCCCAGTAGTGAAAGAGGTCTGGGGTATTAGGCCCATTTTTGTTATTATAAGCGCTTCTAGAACCAGTCCTGTGTCTGTTCAACAGGGGAAACTGAACTGCTATCCTTTCTGAAGCAAACACAGGAAATGTTCCTGATCTTCTTGATGTTGACAGATGATCTGAACAAAATGTTGGCCTCTAGTCAGCCCTCTTGCATTTTACATCCTCTGGACAAGAAGGATGAAAGGTGGGGAGTCTCTTCCTCAGGCTCTCTAGAGAATCACAGAATATGCTGAGTTGGAAGAGACACACAAGGATGATTGAGTCCAACTCCTTGCCCTGCACAGGGCCCTCCCCAAGAGTCACATCATGTGCCCAAGAATATTGTCCAAACACTTCTGGAACTCAGTCAGAATTGAGGAGAGAGTACACCTAAAAGCATGCTTAAGAAAAAATGAAGGGCTTTGCTTCTGGGCAATTTAGAGCAGTAGTACTGATCCCATACAAGTTACCTTTTTTTTGCCATGCTGACTGTTGAGTACCTTGGCTCCTGTACACAAAGCCAATGTGATACACAGGAAAAACTTCCGTTTTCTGGACCTGAGGAGAGTCCTGCAAATGGATCTAGATAAAACTTCAGGTTTCAGTGAATCCAGTCTGCACGTCACAGTGAAACTCAAATGTCTTCCTTGCAAAATAGGATTGTGGACAATACTGATCAAGTATATACTGCCTGGAGAGTCTTTATCCACTGGAAAATTCACTCAAAGAAACACAAGGGCAATTAATTGTTCTTACAAAGCCACAAAGTTGGCTGTCTGAGAGCATGTTCTAACACTAGGCCACTTCCTGCCACCCCTGCAGTGCATCCCTCCTGGTGCTCTTCCTGGACAGAAGCAGTGGACAGGAGCATTGCTCCGGGCTCACCGGTGGTCACTACCAGCACATGTGCTGCTTCTAATGACATATGCACATCTCTAGAACAGGTCTTCAATTTCTTGTCTGCCCTCATACATGACAGCAAGAAGATACCAGGAGCTTTTTTTCTCATTAAGATGAGAATGGCAATGAGGCTGTTGGGGCGACAAAGAAATGACCGTGGGAGTGGAGCTGGATATGTTGGGAGTGCTGCCACTCCTCAGAATCACCCAGTGAGTGTCCTCTTTCCAAGCTCCTTGGAGGAAACAGCTGGACACTGTTCACAGATCTGTAGTGCTTCAAACCAGGAAAGACCAGATAATTTGGTTTCATCCTTTTTTATATCTCTGTCTATTATACATCACTTTTATACCTTTTTACTAAATGATTTTTCTCTGACTAAAACATAGGATGCATTTGCCATGAAATGTTTCCCCCTCAACAATTTGTAGCTCTCATTTGCAGATGTCTAGAGAATATTCCAGGAATTAATCATCTGCTTTAAAAAAAATAAATAATAAAGGGTATCAAGCTGATTGCTAATTTTATTTTTCCTGGCTTCAATTTCCAATCATTAGATATTGCTCCACCTTATTTTGTTAGATTAAAGAACCTTTTGCTTCCCAGTAATATTTCCCCATGAACCTTACATGGATTTTTCTAATCAAGTTGCCTCTTCATATTCTTTTTAATAAGCTTAGCAGATTGAAATCTTAAATTCCCTTACCATAAATCAGTCTCTGCCCCTCAGACTGTTTGTGGAGCTCTTTTTTGTTAATCTTCTCCAATTTTTTGATGTGATTTGTAAAATAGACTCCGGAGTCATGCACTGTACGTCTGAGCAGAGGAAACATGACTGTGCCTTGGAGGAGGGTTTAAATGGTGCTCCTGTGCTGGCTTTGTGCATCACACTCTCCTCTTCCCTGCAGTGTTCACATTCGAGGGCAGCATGGCTATTAACCCATTGCAGAGGTTCTCTTTCTCTCCTGTTTGACTGCTCCTCTGGGTTAATGTTTGGATAGGAAGATAAAGGCAGATTCCACGGTTATTGTTATTGCTTTTTTCATAGTGTTGCTCATTTGCTGTGGGCCAGAAGAAACAGCCAGAAGAGGAAGAGGGTGAGGGAAGCAGGAAAGACGACTCTATTTCCAGTATAATTTATAATAATACTACTCTGGTTTCACTATGATATGTATAACTAAAAAGTGAAAGACATTTACTATGTGGAATATTCCCAGTATATCCTTGTCTGCTCTGGCCAACCATCCTGGGCTGACACTCCTCAGTGCTGGGAACCATCAGAAGAGCCAATGCCTGTTTGTGATGTACTTGAGCCTGGGTAAGGTCAGCATTGCAGTCCTCAGTGTGAGATCACTTGCTCTCCAGGGCAGCCTCCCCCAGCAACCAGGCTACCCTGCAGAGCTGCCTGCACTTCCCTCCACCTCCCTCACCACTGGCACAAAACAGCTGGAGCAGATTGACACAGATTTTGCAGAAGGGTTCCCAAAGCAATCTCTTGTACTGTAGGCAGTACAAAGGATGCAGATCTTCGTATAAAGGAAGAGGACCCTGCACAGAAGTCCCTTGTCAGGACTTTTATTGGAATCCTTTTGAACATCCTTTGCCTTTTTTCTCCATTTCTTCTTCCTGCTTCAGCTTTGCTGCACTTATGATCTTATTTCTAAAATAACCAGGAGCAAACCCTTCTTTTTAAAATAGCTTCCCAGTCCTGCAGGCAGAGGACACATGAGTCAGACTTTGATCTCTTTATTAATCTACTAAACAGAATGTGTAGAAAATCTGGGTTACTCTGGGCATTTGAGAAAAAAATGCCTCCATTCAAACAGATTATTGTTGAGGGTTAAGAGCTTTCATTGCTGGTGCTAGCAATGTGAGGATTTCTGCTAGTACCATCCCCACATTTGGTTTGGTTGGGAAGGCTGTGGAGGTGGGCACAAGGCACGCAAGAGTTTTGAAATCCCAGTGGTGTTCCGAAAATAAGACAGAACTTGTATTTGCTGTAGGGACAAACAGACATAGATGGATAAATGCATGCAGAGAGATTATAGTATTGAAGAGAGTTCACAGGTTGTAATTCATGTGTGGCTAGAAATGCAGTAGCCACAAATGGTTAAAAAAACAAGGTGAAAAAAAGCATAATCAGTAGAGTGAAATTATACCATCAGCTGTTGTTCTTCTGAGTTGCATTAAGAGTGTATTCCCACAGTAAATCTTCCTGCAAGGTTTTGTAAAAGTTTGAGGTATCTGAATTTTGCACGACACCTGCCACAGTCACAAAATTGCACTTTTCATTTGCTTTTCTTAGCCCTGTGGCTGAAAAGTTGAGCCTGTGCATACCCAGGGAATAGCACAAAGTTCACCTCACAAGTAGGCACCATATTTTGTCGTGCCTCTGAGGCCAAAGGGGAAGGTGAATCTTCCACCCCCAAAGAGATAGTGGTAGCATCCCATATTCATAAAAGTTGAACAATATGGCTCAATCTGTGAGGGCTGGCAGGACATCCTATCTGTCAGAGTAGCATCGCAGTTTGTCCCGTTGTTCTCAAGCACTTGTAGTCAGTAGGGAACGGTATGTGGCAGTGGTTTAGTCATCTCTGGAGCTTCATGACTCCTCTTAGCCTGGTTTTACTGCTGGATTTTATTGCAATGTTTGGCAGTGATGGAGTGAGTTAAGCTTTGACAGAGATTATTCATAAATTAGAGGTTTCATTATTGTATTCATGCTTTTGAAAGCAGTTTGTTTTTTCCAGAGTTGTCCATTGTGTATTTTTTGTTTATCCATATAAGGTTTTTTATTTTTTTCCCAAGCTAAAGATATTAAAGCAAGATGAATATGGATATTTCTTTCAATAAGTAGAGGGGTGTAATGGAAGATACAGAAATGGTAATAAACCCTAGTCAGGTAAAAATGCTGGCACATCTTATTTCATTTAATTCATAAGCAGAAGAAGATAGAGAATTTATTTGACTAAGCCTCTGGTTCAGTGTCTTGATAATATGTTTGGAAAATTGCTCTGAAATTGATGTGTAAGTGACCTTGAAGGTGTCCTATTTAAGTGATAGCTCATTTTGATGTGAAGTTGTAAGCCTTCCTCCCCTGGCCCCAAATAAAGCAAGCAAAGGAAACCAGCACTGAATTTAAGTCATTTCAAGGTAAAGAAGGAAGAATCTCTCCTCAAAACTCAAAATATAAATACCCTGGAAGGTCAAGCGCCCTAATCTGAGATGTGCCTCTATTTCAGTGCCATTAAGATGCTGCTTTATTGAGAAGTCTGCCCTTGTGGCAGCAGTCCCCCAGCCCTGGTGTCTGCCTTGGGACACCTGGGGAGCTGTGATCAGACCCCTGAGAATACCCAGTCCCTATAGTGGGTGGCACTGCTAGTTCAGGATGCAGCATTCACCCTTTAAATCACATCATTCATATATGCATGTATACACAGAGTCCATATTTCTGATATTCACATACATATATATGATCTATTATGTATAAATACTAATAATTTCATAAATATTCATGTAGTCATATGTGGTTTTAAAAATATAAGATACATATATATTTATTTTTATTATTTTTTGCTTGAGATTGCAGTGACCAGACCTAACCTTGATTATCGCCTTTAATTAGTTGAATTTCTCCTCTACCTCTAGTAAATAAAGTTATGTTTATGTTTTGCAGCCTGAGGCAGGGCTGGCCAGGGTTCCTGCTCAGGCAGGACACCATCCCCAGCCTGGTGTCAAGGTTATGTCCATGTAAGTCATGCTGATGGGCTGTGCTTAATTTAACGGCCCTGACAGCCCTGAACTACAATTGCGCTGTGCATTTAAGTCATGTGAGCATCCTTGACTTCAACTGGGCTGTTGGCTGGCCCAAGACCTCAGAGGTCAGAGGAATCATAGAATCGTTAAGGTTGGAAAAGACCTCTAAGGTCATCAAGTCGAGTCATTAAAAATCAGAGTTTCCATATGTACCTGAGCTGAATTTCAAACCAACTGGCCAAGCTTGGTCTAAACCATTGCATGGTGCTGGTTTCTTCTGTGAGCAGAAGGAGTTTACAGTCTCTGTACGGTGGTGCTGTGCTCACAGCAGCAGCAGTGGTCTTTGCAAAGAGCCAACAAAGAACTTAAACTTGCCTCTGAAATACGTGGTGGCATGCCATGTCCAGTAAGAATTGTAAGCCTGTACATTATCTACCTACTTATCTATTACATGCAGATATATTACGTTTATTAACGTTGACTGTCCTTGTCACGATTTTGGCTGGTTGTGATGGTCATGATATTTTGTGTGTAATATCATGGTAAAGGGTGTATTTGCAGGTTAATTCAGTGTCAGTGAAAATAGCATTGCTGAGGATTAGTTTTCTAGTTCTCTTTACTGCTCTGGGAACGCAGAAGTAATATTCACCAAAGAAACTGCAGTATGAGATAACAGTAAATTTATATATTCAAAACATCAGTAAAAGAAAATTAGAAGCTGAGCCCTAGACAGGAATGTTACCTGTCTTTCGTTGTCTGACAAGAATGGTTTGTTATATATGTTTTGTATTTGAACGAGACATAAGAATATTAGGAAGTTGTAGGTATATATAGCCTTACAAAGTTAATATTGCTTTTGAACTTGTTTCTGGGTATGATCTAATCTCCATTTAAGTCAATGGGGATATTTCTTTTTGCTTCAATAGAAACTGAGTTTGTGTTTTAATGTGCATTAAAACCTACAAAATTTGTGCAATAAAATAAAAACAGGAGGTCACACTTTGCACAGTGGGGGACCTTAAAAAAAGGCGTTGAAATAGTGTTTAATCACCAGAGTAAGGAGCCTGATTTTCAAAGCTGCTGGCTGCAAGCAATGGGGGGGTGAGCAGTAGGTCTCCTTCATGCTTCGGTTGAGTTTGTGGCTGATGTGATACCGCCGTCCGTATTCAGAACTGGCCCTGGTGATTTATGGCTTGAGAAGACTTTAAAAAACGGTGAATATAATGTATGGTTTATTCTGATTCTCACTGGCTTTTGTGGTCCAAGTGTGCTGAATCAGTCTGGCATTGGTGCTCAGGTTCACATCTTCATTACACTAAAACTGTTTAATCCTGTGCGTTATGTTTACAGTTTACCATTAATGGAAATATTGAAATAAATCTCTCCCAAAAGATGTATACACTCTGCTTTTATATACAGAGAGCTGTTCTGTGTGTAAGACCTAAATAAAGAAAAAAACAACAACATAGAAAGGGTTAGGCATAATGTTAGTTTTCTTGAAATCATAAATATTCTTCCTTAATTGGGTGTGAAATTCCTGTCTACAAATCATGCCATTTTGGTTGATTTTACATTCGTTTGTTTGATGAATAATGGGCTTGCAGTATTTTTAAACTTCTCTTGCTTACGATAGCTCTCCATGAAGTGTCCTTCAAGAACCATATCTGTGCTCAATGTAAGGAATCTGAATTAGCTCTGACATTTGCATTTACACACAAATATTTCCATGGCTCCCCTGTGCAACGATATGTGGGGGCAGGATCCGTCCAGAGCTCCGAAGTAGGAGCACAGGTAGGCATATGGAAAGCCTTTGTCTTGGTGCAGCCAGAGGAGGTGTGTAAGTTCTTTCTTCCCCCTCTACATTTTAGACAGAGAAAAAAAAATTAAAAAATCATTAATCAACTGTTTTCTTTTGAAGCTACATTTATTTATTTATTTTTTTTCCCAGCTAGGCAATGCAAACGAGGAGCTTTGGCTGACAGCTCGGTGACAACCAAGGTGTTGTGTTTACTGCCACGAGACTCACAGAGTCTTTGATGAGGATCATGAATAATTAGTAGCATTTCGGAATCAGTGATTTTTCCATTTCTTCCTTTGAGGGATGTAACAGAGCCTTGAGTACTTCGCTGTTAGTCGGCATTCCCGATGGCCTCATTTCTGTCATTTTAATTAGGGGACAAACCAGCTTCTACTTTGTAGCTGGTTTGCACTGAGCCCCTTTGTTTTGAAGCTGGAGGAGGGAGAGGCAGACAGGGGCTCTGGAAATGAGTTTTTCAAAAATTTCATGTCAGAAGCTGATGTGGCCCTTGGACATATTGAGGGAGTTTGCTGGTTTCCTGAGGTCTGGAGTCAGGAAGGTGCATCCATTACCCGTAGTCCTTCAGTCACCCTAAAGTTCATATGTTTTTATAGCAGCTTTAACCGCTAAACTTTCCATTTGCACGAGAAGGAGCTGTCTTTGGGTGGGAAAGGGCATGTTGCACTCTGGCAACTGGGAATATCTGGGAGCATGTTACTGGAGCCTCACCTCCATCCCACACTGTAGCTCCTGCTGAGGGCATGTTCTGCCTTTGCTGCCTCTCCTCTATGGCCACTCCTGGGTCAGGCTCTGGGAATAAGTAGGCCGTTTACTTTATCTAACCTTTCCTGATTGCCTAGTCCAAGATGCATGTTTGTGCAATTAGCTCATACTCCTGAAAAAGGTTGAGAAGAATAAGCAACATCATTGAGGCTGTTCCCAATCGTCAGCGGAGCTGATGGTATTAAGCAAAACGTAGCCCTGTGAAACCACTGCAGTATTTTGAAAAAGAGATAACTGTAGCATTTCAGTGTGATAGAAGTTTTTGAAAGAGTAGCAGATACTTCCTAGTCAGTCCTCTTTCCCCAAATCTTGTTCAGCATTTGCTGAGAGCGTGACTACTTACATTGGCAACTTTTATTACACGGGCTACTGAGTCACTCAGCAAAATGGCATGCTACATTATTTTTTGCAGCTAAGCCAATAACTTGGGTAGAAGAATAGGTTATATTGTAATGTCCCAGTACCGAGGTGCCAAATAATGGGAGATTCTGGCCTGTCCCTGACAAGCAGTTGCTCCTGCCAGATATCCTCTGTGTTGAGTATTTGCACTCTCCTTTTTCTGCCATTGACTTCCCACCATCAGACCTCGGTTTGCTTTTCTCAGCTAGATTAAAGAGCTTTATAACTCTCTTTTGACTTTTCCATGCACAGCGTCTTACAGACCACCAAGTTGTCTTTTAATCTTGCCTTGAAAAAACTAAACAGAATTGAACCCCTTTCAATGTTTGTGCTATTGAAGGTATTAATGAAGGATGATCTGACTTTTAGGAGGAACATATGTGTGTAGCAGATATCCATGGCGATTGGCACCTATGTAAACACCCGGGTTGACAGCTCCAGTAAACATTCTCTTAAAGAGCTGTGGCAGGTCCATCCATCACACTACCTATATACACAGTACTGTCAAATGTGTAAAGTAAACAAACAGGGGACAAAAAAGAGGTGATGAAAGAAATAATGCTTTTCTCTAATCCCTTTTTGTTTTAAGAGCCTCTCAGGTTTCTCATCACTATAGTAAATACATAACTTTCAGATAATTTTTGAGTGGACCATGTCATTTGAAGTGGTCTGCTGACAGATGTGCAGCAAATCAGTGGGAGAGGAAAGAGGGAAATCCAGTTTGCAGATTCTTTGTTCACTTTAAGAGCCACTAGTTTCTTGCCCCTCCTTTTTTTTTTTTTTTACCTTCATCCTTAATAATGCAGTGTTCCTTGTGTCCAATTGCAGGAGCCATACGGAAAAAATTATCCCATTATTTTCTCAGGGAAAGAGGGAAAACAAGCCTTAGAGAGAAACAAGCATACAACCTTCACATTGCTGGCACATTGCCGAGCCCAAGGGCTGCACTTAATTTACATATAAATGTGCCCAGGATTTTAATCAGCAACTAATGCACTCTGTTGTTATTTTTCACTTACAGTGTTTGCAATGCATGTGGTGTCTGCTGAATTGCATAGGGCATGTGCACTTGAAGGAATGCAATGACAGGTATATTGGTGGCATCACTTTTTGGATTGATGACTAGCTTCTTTTCTGAGGCTGCCCTGAGCCTGAGGTAGTGCTGGCTCCAGACCTTCAGGGACTCTGCAAAATCTGACCAAGGGCAATATTAAGAGCTGGCTCAAAGACTGCTTGGTTGGTTTTCAGCTGTCTAATGTAGAAAAGCAGTAGTGCCTCTGTAGTGTAGCATCTCAATGGATGGGAGCACCTGTTTTTTCTGTCTTGTTCAGAACTGTGTCTGCAAAATCTTGGAACTTTTTAGTTTTTAGCCACTTGGAAATTTTCAGGATTTCTGATGATGTTTCTTCTTACTGCTTGATTTGTTTAGCTCAGGTATCATTACTTTGTTCATGTTTATCTTCTAATTAGCAGGCAGCTGGAAAGAGTGCACCACAAAATCTGTCCAAGAAAAGCCTTAGAGCTGCTCCCAAAGGCCTCTTCCCCCCTCTGCTCTCCTGATCCTGAAAACAAAATTTTGTCTTTCTGTAGTATCTGGTAATATTTATAAGCTTTGAAGTAAGTGATGTGTTTTCTGAATTTATTGTGATCTTATCTGAATTTATTGTGATCCTATCCCATCTTATCCCAAAGGGTATTCCCATGCTTTCTCATACTTGTACTCAGCTAAAGTGAGTGAGAACGTACCTGTGGATTCCCAGGGAATTTTTTCAGCTCCGGATGCCAGCTCTATCAGCCTGTTCACATTCATGGTATAGCAATGAAGAAGCAGTGCTGATGATCAAGCGTCATAATTAGTCTTAAGGGTTAACACTCATATGAAGATGACATTTGACATCCATCTGGAAAGTGTCAGCCATACCTATGTGGAGAGATTGGTTAAATATTTGGGCAGCATGTGTATTCTTGTGGGTACTAGCTTTATACCCATATGTGGGTATACAGCAAGGAGGCATTTTGTGCAGAACATTCAAGAGCATGGTGGAAGGTGTTCCCAGGATGATGGAAAGGTTTCCATGTGGAAAACCTGAAAGGGAACAAAAGCATTATTATTTATGAGGCTTCTGTGTGGTGTTGACAGGTGAAATGACAAGACTTATTGAGGAAAAGGAATTAATTTATATCTGGGACCTTTTAATAAATCTAAAGTAAAAAGAAGAACGAGTGTAGCAGACCTGTTGGTAGTTGCTAATGCTTGTTCAATGATCCTTTCCTTGTGAATTACAGAAATGAAAAGTAACTGTTGCCAGGAATTATAAAATGAAGGAAGGAATCAGAAGATAGATTTATTATCACCTCAGTATCAGTGAAATTCAGCTTCATAAACATAGTTTAATCTGCTAAAACCTTCCGAGCTCTCACTGAGGGAAAACCCTACTTATTTCAGATTTTGTTTAAAGATCTAAAATCATTCATCTTGTCTTGTGAATAAATCATCATTTCTAAGATCACTAGTATTCATCCTTTTTGCCTTGTTCTTGACCATGCGGATTTTATTTTATTTATTTATTTCCATGGGGTGTCATTTGTTATGGGCTCTTCTCATCCCTGCGATATAATTTCTCTTCTGGACTTCTAGGCCTTTTCATCACAGTTCACTACATATTTCACCCGTGTTTCTACAGAAACTCATTACATAGCACGGGCTGCTGCCGACAAGAATATTTAGAATACACTCTGCTTTTGTCCTCCAGTGGTGCACTGCTCAGCTTCGTTGGGTGAATAATGCATCTGAGACAGAAAGACATTGATCTGAGGTTATTAAAAAAGACCTAAGCCCATACATGTCTGGAATCAGTACTGCTCCTTTCCCCTTCCTCTCTTACATGGCTGATCAAACTAGTATTAAAAGACATAACAAAAACATCCAAAACTTGAAAAGTTTTAAAATTTTAAAAAAATATATCCTGTAAGACAAAGGCAATTACAGGAGACATCTCTGTAACTGTGTCGTGGGTTCTGTGCTGCCTTTAAAACTTTTCTAACACTTCAAGCTGTCATGGAAATAGTGCAATCTGATCCTTAAAAAAACCCCCAGATCCAAAAAGACATACAAGTCCCTTATTAGTGCTGACCTTAGACCATCTCTGTCCTTAATGATTAACTGACAATTTTGTTCTAAGTAGCATCAAACACATCTGAGACTAAATTCAGATTTCTTGTTTTCCTGTTTTGCTCTGCAATTTCTCTGTCATTTCCCACCTACTGTTGACATGACTTGATGGTCTGCAGACTGTCCTTTTGAGTACTTCTCAAGCTTGGCATACACTGCATTAATGTGTCTCTCAAGATTTAATAATGCTGTATTAGGAGAGGAAAATGTTCTTGTTATATGTGTCACAGAACTGGTGGGAAAGTGCATTTCCTTGTTTTGTACTGGTGTGATTGTTTGTGTGGTACTGGTGTATTTGGCCCTCTGTACATTCATGTTCAGTGCTTAAGCCAGTGAAGGTTTGAACTAAACCAATACAAGCAGGTCTTATAGTGGCAGAAAGAGTTTCTGGTTTATCACAGAATCAGAATGGTTTGGGTTGGAAGGGACCTGAAAGGCCATCTGGTTCCAACCAAACACAAACCAGGTGCTCATGTCAGGAGGAGAATGGATTTCTGTATCAGGCAGAAATAAGGTAGGTGGAAGTTCTTCATGGCAGGAACTGTGCAGGCACAAGGGTGGTACTTGGACCCCTCTCTGTGGCTCTGTTATACACAAGCACACTTTCTCTTGTGGTTTCTTAGGACCAGGTAGGAAACCAGCTGATATACATGTATATGTAATACAAACATATACTTGTAATGTATATATGTGTGTATATATATATGTAATGTATATATGCAACATATATATGTAATATTTTCTTACACCAGTAGGTAAAGTGGCCATGCTCTTCCTTCCCCTGTGATAAAAGAGGATATGCTCATTGTCTAAGGGCCAAGGTTTAAGGGCTACCATGTGAGCTTTTGATTGCTTGTTATCCAGGATTTTAGCATTGTGCAATGAGCAATCTCATTATTAAATTTACCATCTATTTTCTGAACTTGAATGGATTTCTTTTAAACTGCTGCCTAGGTTTTCTTGTTTAGCAACGGCATAGACAGGAGCTTGAAAAGAAAAGCCACTTTTTTTGTGCAATTCATTGTCAGTAGTTGTATCTCTCCCTACCAAGGTTTATACAAGTTTGCATCACAAGCAGAAAATGATGGTGTTTCTTCTGTTACTCTGCCAGCTGCAGTTCTAGCAAAGAATTGGCATTAGGACATTTATGAAGAGCCATCTTTTTACCTTCCCTCCCTCAGTTTCTAGGGACAAAATACTTGAGCTGGGTTCACAAAACAATTCCTGAGCTCAAGTTTCTTCTTTTATTTTTTCCACAACCGGAATTTTTCTAAGGGTGGAGCTTTTTTTTATATGCTGAACATTTATTGATTCTGTTCCTGACATCCTCTGCTTGCTGTTTTTCTGCAGGAGTTATCTACACAGCAGGTATTCTTGACCGGGAGACAACCAAATCCTACTGGTTGACAGTGTATGCAACTGATCATGGTGTTGTCCCACTCTACACTACCATTGAAGTCTACATTGAAGTGGAGGACATGAATGACAATGCCCCTCTCACCTCTGAGCCTATCTATTACCCAGTTGTCATGGAAAACTCCCCAAAGGATGTATCTGTCATTCAGATCCAAGCCCAGGACCCTGACTCCAGCACTAATGAAAAACTGACTTACCGGATTACAAGTGGAAATCCCCAGAACTTCTTTGTGATCAATCCCAAAACAGGTAACAAAATCCTGCTGCCTCAGGGTGGTGGAGAATGCAATTTACATATTTATCACCTTGCTCCCCTTTAGAATCCACTGGTGTTGCATTGCTTTCCAAACCTCTGTTTTCTGGTTGTGTGTGTGACTAAAGCATCTTGTACGTGTGTAAAGTATTCTCTTTTGCATTGGTACACGAAAGCACTGGCAGGTGCTGTGCTGCAGATGTGCTGCTGCAGCGATCACTCTTCCATGGGTCACTGGCTGTTGCCTCTTCCCCGCACCTGTAGGGATGAGACTTTTCTTCACTGAGTCTTAGCATTACACTGCAGAGTAATGCTAAGAAGCAGATCCAAGCTGCTGCAGGTTACAGAGCAGTGTTTCTTCCTTTATAAGCTGGTGTAGCACTGTTGAAGTGAGTGGCATGATAGTTGTCCAGCACATGCAATTAGGCTCCTCATTACAGTAGCTGAATGTAATTCTACAGCTTGTTTTATACAAAAAGACAATTTAGATGACCCAGAAGTCCCTCTGGCCTTTAAAAAAAAAATCTATGTGTTTGCATTGATTTGTAACAGCTGGGGATGTAGCCTGTGGGTACAGTGTTGCAGATATGGTGATTGTTCTAAGTTAAAGTACTGTTGTTGCCTGGCAGTGGAGCATCGCTCAGGTGCAGACCAGCTCGGCACATCTGTGCCCTGGTGCGTTTGCTGAACAAGGCTGGTAAAGAAATTGCTTCAGGAGATGTAACCTGAGGTTGTGGGTGCTCTGTTGGGTGCCTACCTGTGCCTGGCAGCAGGTGTTCCTCACTCCAGCATGTACCCAGCTGTTCCTCACTTACTGGGCTGGTGGGGACCCTCCAGCATGGTCTAGAGCTAGAGACTCAAGAGGGTCTTTCACAGCAATACACTGATCTTTATGAAAGTAGTTCAGATGATTCACACAGTGCTCCAACTGGTTGTCATGCTTCTAGTTTTGATCTGGGGGGTTGATTTTATTTTTTTTTAAGTTTATTTATGTCTGCTGCAAATTTCTAAGTAGCTAGAAAACCAGAAGGAATAGAGCTGAGAGGGAACATTTTTAATTTCATGTAGGGAAATGATGTTCACTAAATAGACGTTCAACATTTGGCTGGGCAATCGTATTGCAATGTGTGGCATAAGAAGGGGTCAGGATCTTCTCAGGCATAAGCCCAGGTGAAGAATTATGGAGCACGTATAATCACTGTGTTCAATCTGCCGAGCCCTAAGGCACATATCTCACTTATTTTTAACACTTGGAATGGCCGAAGATGCTCTTCCATCTGCACCCCTTCTCCCCCTCCCCACCCCATAAATCCCATCTGGGCAAAGTAGCATAGTTAAGACTCACAGTGTTTAATGCTTGTGCTTCCCTTCCATTGGCTCCTCCCACAGAGCAATCTGCTTAACACAGCTCTGCTTACCCACATGGCAGTCAGGGTGAGCTCGTTTCAAGGACCAGAGCTGGGCACACTGCAGCCCTGCAGCATCCTAGCCTGGTGGCACACCCTGTGGATTGGCTCTTTGTCCCTCTGGAGAGCAGCAGGGATGCTTTTCTGTAACAATGAGATCTTCATTCTCACAGTTAACAAGTAAGATGGTTAATCTTCATTTGCACCGTGGAAATTGCTGTCTGAGAACTAATAGGCTTCAGGATGAGGAACTTTGCTGCTTAGGTAACTCCTGAAGGGCCCCCCTTGTGCTAGGTGAACATCCTGGCTGGTGACTGGCTGTGATTTGTCATGGAGGGGATAAACCATTCCCTTCTATCCAATTCAGTGCCAAACATAGCACAATGAGAACTGAGCGAGGTGGCCTCTTTGAGTATGTTTTTGCCTTTGAAAATGAGCCTGACAGAGTGTGTGTGCACAGAGATGCCTTGTCTCAAAGAGAAGCGCCAGACCTTGACATTAGGAGACTTTCTCCTGATGGGATGTAGATGTCCAAAGGAAAAAGCATAATGGATTTTCCTAGAGAGTGCCCCTGGGGGTCTCTGGCCAGGCTCCTTTCAGCCATCTCCCTGCAGTTGCACTTATTTCTCTTAGACAATAATTTCCACACCAGTTGTTTTGTACAGGAGACTTCTGCACACATGGGAGAGGTTCGTAGTATGCCAGACCCGTACGCTTGCTGGGATTCAGCACAGCAGTAACTCACGTAGAGCTTTGCACAGCAGCCCTAAATGCGACAGCACGCTGTATAATTAAGATTAAAAGGTTTAACATGAACCCAAATATGCTGTGATTGCTGTGTACGTAGGCTGAACGAGCATGCTCCTGCTGTCGGGAGAGAACAGTCATTCGAGAAAGGGGATCTTTTATTTTCTTTGTCACTTGGGAAGTTTAAACACTGCCAGCAAAATGACATCTCACTCCTGTGAGTAATCCATTGCTGAGAGGCAACATGAAGGCGAAATCCTGCGTTTTTTATATCCTTTGGTGGGAAGCGGCAGAAGTTGTTCTTGACTAGAGACAGGGAGTTTGCTGGAGCATAGGGATGTTCTCAGTTGTCTTTGGAGCTCAGCAGTGACTGTGTTTGCCTTCCTTTGGAAGCTGCCTTATAGGTCATGCAGGTCAGGCAGCTTTCTGGAGGCACATGTACCACTTCATGTGTTGCCATCTGATCGAGGCACCAGGCGGGAACATAGGGAGTCCAGGTTTTGTTCTCTGTTCTGATTAGGGATCATAATTGCAGCCAAATCTTACACTCTTGATTGATTACCTGGATCGCAGAAGCAACAATACTCCTTGTATGCCATGTATGTAGGTAGAAGACACTTTTTATTAGACATCTTGCCACTTCCTACATTTTTATAGACTGGCACAACTCGCGGTGGCTATTCTAGGTAGTCAAACTGCAAATGTATCATGTGCATTTGGATCTGTTTGAAGGCAGTCTTCAGACCTGTCACGATTATTACCTGCAATTTGCTCTGTGCATTTGAGAGAGGAAGAGTTGCTCCTGCAGGAGCGAAAGGCTGCTAAAAAGCCACTAGTAGCAAGACTTAGGCACCACAGTCACCCTGGGCAGCTCATGCTCTCACTGGGGGCTGACTGCTTTAGCAGTACAAACGGGTGGCAAGGGATTTCCTCATGGGCTTGGGGTTTATATGGGTGCTCTGAGGAGGAGGACTGGAACATGAGCCACCCTCCCATGTGCCACTGGCTTTACATGGAAAGGCGGTGTGGGCAACCTCCCATGAAGGCCTTTTTTTTCTCGCCTTGATATTTTTTCTAAAATACAGCCAAGCATCAGTTTGCACCTCGGTCTGCACTTTTATCTCATGAGCTGGTATTCATAGGTACAAGTATTAAGTGAATAATGTAACACATGAGTACGTGTGAAACCATAAATCATTCATGCTGGAGAACAAGACAGCCTTGTTCTGCAGACTGGTGGAGACTGCTGAACAAGTGTAGCAGGTCCAAGAGCAAACTGGTATTTTTCTTTATAGTGGGCAAGAGGAATATATTGCAAAGTGCAGTTTTGTGAGAGGGGTAAGAAACATGTTTTTCAAATGGTTGAGATAAATCTAGGGGTTACATGGCTACTGAGAAAGGCATTCCTCTGTGCTTTTGTTTCCAGCTCTGTGTACACATGACAGCAGTGGAGACATTCCTGGACCTCAGCATCTTCAACAGCTGCGTGTCAGCCTAAACCCTAATGTGGCTGATGGGAGAGCCAGGGGTTTCCCTCTTAGCTTGCCTTTTATACCTGGTAGGGCTTAGGGTTGCTTTGACAGAGCACAGTGTCACAGGGCTGTGCTGCTTTGTGGGCAGTGTGAGATGGGGCCGAGGAGGAAGAAGGCAGAGCTGCTGGCAGAGCATCTGGGCTGGCCAGCTGCCAAGAGTGCCACAGTGGGCCAGAGCCAAGTGAGTTATTTTGTGGTGAGAGGCATGTGGAAAAAGGTAAATAAAACAGAAAATGGAGTTAATAAAAAAATTGATTGATTAGAGCTGTAAATTCTTACTTTTATTTCATGTGTATGGGTGTTAATTTCACAGCACAGGGGTAATTTATTGCATTGATTTATTATGTTTCTGTGTTCTGAAGAAAAAAATGAATTTTAATTCAAACCATTGCATTATTTTGTGTAGTGTTAACATATTTTGAACAAACCCAGTAAGCTTCTCTTCAGTCTTATGTAGATTACTTGAGATACTTTAACTAACATGCCAACAACCAAATTTCAGTCTCGTGCACATTGTTATTAATTAATTTGTACTAAACTTATGCTCGTGTGTCTGGAAAATCCGGTTACACCTTGCTTAGTCTCTTGCTGTCACCATTTAAACAGAGGCAGACCCCTGACACCCCTGAAACAGTATTTGCTGTAGTATATAAGGCAGGATGCACTAGTGGGTTTAGAAATAGTGCATGTAGGTCAGTGCATCTTTCCAGAGCAGCAATTACTCTGCCTCTGGAAGTTGTCTCTGAACTGTCACATCTGCACCTAGATTTGGAAAGAGATTGGATATTTTCATGCTGAAGTAGTATTAATATTTATATAAGCTAATATGAGGTTAGTGAATGTCAGAATTTAATTGTTATGAATGCTGCTTTTCTCAGTAGGCTGGGCTTTGCTTTCTTTTGCACTCAGAAAGTCAGGTGGCCTAGGATCCTGGCTGAATGCCACATTTGCCATGCCATACTGAAATGGTGCTTCACCCTCTTGCCATGCGTCCTGATTTTTATGGATGCTTTTGTTTGATTTGTCCCAAGAAATCCCCATACATCTTTGCTCTCACAGACTGAGCCAAATCCAGTGGTCTGCTGCTGCACTGTGTTCTGATGGCTGCCAGCAGCATAGCTTCTGGGTACCTAGTGCCTCTTTTCAGCCCAGAAGTAATAGAATCGTAGAATGATTTGGGTTGGAAGGGACCTTAAAAATCATCTAGTTCCAACCCCCTGCCATGGGCAGGGACACTTTCCACTAGACCAGGTTGCTCAAAAGCCCCATTCAACCATGCCTTGAACACTTCCAGGGATGGGGCGTCCACAGCTTCTCCGAGTAACCTGTTCCAGTGCCTCACCACCCTCACAGTAAAGAATTTCTTTCTAATATCTAATCTAAACCTACCCTGTCAGTTTATAGCCATTACCCCTTTTCCTAGCACTACATGCCTTTGTAAAGAGAAGAGGGACCTTGGGCTTCCTAAAACCTTCCACCATGTAATGATTAAAGGTAAATTATGGACCATTTGAAAAGATTAAATAAAATTAATTTTTGATGACATTTCTAAGGGACTTTGAGTCAACAATATTAAGCTAAACTTAGTATTAGTTTGGTTCTGTTGTCACTCTACTCTTGTAAGAGCCATTTAATGCTACTTTTTTTTCTTTAAGTCTGTTTCTCAAGAATGGACAACTTTATATATTCATTCTTGACCAATGATTCTCCCTCCTCTCACCCCAGCATGGAGGTCCAGCTGCGCTACTGACACTGTAGTTGATTCTGTGCATGCTGCTAGTCTTAATAAGCTTCCTCTGAAATAAGATTTTCCATGTTTTGTAAATGAAGGCTTCTAGCTTTTTTTTGGTTTTGCAGTCTAACTTGTGATCTTCCTCCAGGGTGTGTTTTAGCTACTACACTGATCAAATCAGAAAATGTGTTTAGAATTTTGATGTTGTTGCAGATCATCTCCCTTCCACTGGGTGCTCCTTCTGAAGGGCATCTCCCATGTGTGTTGTCCACGAAGCCCTTTTTGGCAGCTCATACATGTGATGTAAATCATCTCTGCAGATCATATCCTAGCATGAATAGCTCACTGCTACTCTGTCCAAGACCAGAGAAGACCTTGCAGAGGACAAAAACACTGATTGTAGGGCTCTCCAGTCAAAGGTGAATTTGAGGAATTGGTCTCCCTTTCCATCTGTGGTCTGAACAACTGCTGACTTCACCAAAAGTTGCAGAGTCCACCCCAATATATCCATCACTGATATGTAACCATCCATAATTAATACAGCATTAGCTGGCTTCCATTTTCTGTAATTTATGTTGTATCAACATACATTAAATGATCTACTTTTTTTTCTTTCATTTCTCTATTATTTAAAAGCGTGGCTCTAAATTACTTTTTTGTAATATATTCACTGTTAAAAATTGAGCTTTGCAGCATTTTAAGAGCTTTAATTTCTGCTTTGGGATGGCTCATTCTTTAATAGATACCATATTTCCAGTGGTTTGATCCCAGGGTTAGAAGCTAGGAAATCAGAGGACTACGGATATTGGAGTTACATACTTAATCACAGTGGGACCTAGAAGCCTGCTGGGCACTGTACAACATGTTAGACAAAGTTCCTGCCTCAAGGAATTTGTCATAATAACAATAATAATAGTAATAATTAAGAAAAAAGAGGAGAAGAAAAAACCAGGGAGGAGTGGATGTAAATCATCAAGTCCATCTGCTTGCCAGGGCACGTTTATTCCACAGAGTAAATTTTCAATTAACTCCTGAGCTGCAGCACAGAAGCGACATGAACTCTTCTTTTGACTTTGAGTGAGTCATCTCACCTCATTGTTTTTCTTTTTTTTTGTGTAAGTGGAAATATTTTCTTACCTTGTGTGATTGTCCTGTAATTTAATTCACAGTAGACAGTTTGCAGATCAAATACTCTCTGGAAATGCAAGCCATTGATTTTTCAGGCATCTTGGTGTTAATAGACATCCATGCACAGTCATGTATTCATAGGCATACCAAGAAAAAAAAAAAAGAGGAGTGCAAGCATCACTTCCAAAATGGTAGGAGGAAGAGGAATATAAAACCTCTTCAGACTAAGTAAGTATAGTCTAGTGGCCAGCCCACTGATTCCACTGAAAATGAGAGAATTTGGGCTCAGTCGGCATGTCTCTTCCCTCCTCCCCAGCAGTGATTCCCTTCTTAATCTGTATATGTTATCTGTGGAGGGGATAAAGGTGTGAGCTGTGTCACCTTAGCTGAGAGACAGTAATGCAGCTATTAATAAAATAATAAATCCAGTTTTATCATTTCTCTTGAACAAACCTGATTTCTGCTAGCAGTGCGTTTTTATTCATGAAGCACTGAATATGGCTGAGATTGCTGGATGTCTCTGGTATCAAGTGCCTCTTTTAAAATGGCATTTAAAGATGTAATATTTCTTATAAATGTCATTTCTTTGTAATCAGCAGATTTAAACTTGGCTTATAGAAATTTTAACCTTTCTTTAGATCTCCATGATGATGTTTTTAGACCTCTTTCATAGTAAGAAGCTTACAGAGTATTCCCATTGCCTTGACAGGACAACTGTGTCCTCACTTATTTAATGTAACACCACTTTTTAACCTGAACCCCCCCCTTTTACTTCAGTGGAGACTTATGTCTGAAGAGCAGCAGCATTGCAAGGGCCAGTGAGTCCATGTTTGCTGATAGAAAAAGTTACTGTCTGATAATGAATGAGACAGCTCCCTCCTGTCCTGCCCCAGCATCAATTATGGAACAGCAACAAATTTGTCACTAATGTCATAAATAGACGTTTTTGTAGATTACATTACATCAATTGTTGTAGATTACATCAATTGTTTATTATTTTCAAAAACTTCAAAAGCATGTCTTCTGCCTATTCAGAAATAATTTTGCTATCCTGTGAAACTCATTTTTCTACCTTGACTGCCAGTCCAGTTTCTCTATTCACAGAAAATTTCCAGAAGTCACAGCTAGGCAGAACTGAACAACAAATCACCTACCTTTTTAATATGCTGTACTGTTCCTTCACTGTTTTGTAATTAGGGCTGTTCCATTCACTTCCAGGTAGCCTAATACTCTCATTAGAATTATTATCATGGCAGAAGCACAACTGAGCTTACTGGATGAAACTGTACCACAAGTACTGAGTCACAGCCCTGTTAAGTGTATGCACAATGCATATGCTAATGGTATTTGTCATATCATGCCCTACGTCACTATGATCATATCAGTGAATGCCCCTGTGTTACAGTAACTGCTTGTGGTCCAAGTCTGAACTCTGTAAGGAAGAATTAATTGGTGAGTTAGGGATGCTGAGATGTGGAGCCCGTGAGCATTCCCACAGGGGTAGGGGTCTGGAGAGGGAGCTGCCAGGGAGGAAAATAAAGCTGTGATGTTAGCCCAGACAAGGTGAAGGCTTAGGGTGGGGGGGCTGTTGGGTTTCCCTTTTCTTCTTTATTTCCTACTGCTTTTTAATCAATAAGGTAACTCACATTTGTCTTTTGCTCAACAGTCAGAGTTACTACATTTGTGATGTTGGACCTTGCAAATCATAAGTAGACAATATTGAATCAGCATTTTTCCCTTCTGCTCAGTTGCAATGAATACAGTCATATTGTCATCTTAGGACAGGCAATTTTTGTGGCTTGAATAGTGTTTAGCCTTGTTGTGTGAGCACTTTGCAATATCTCTTTATGGACTGGAAGTTAGAGGCAAGGATTGTAGTTACAGTTTACTCTCAGTTAACATCCAATCCTTGGTACAAACAAAAAAGATGGTGATATTTCCTGTTTACAGAATTAGATTGACCTGTGCTGCATGTGGATATTAAAAAAAAATAGCATAGCTGGGAAATGGAAATAAAAAGAGAAGGCAACTGGGAACTCAGGTGTGTTTTCATAAGCCATCATGATGTTAGTAATCACCGACTATTAATTCTTTGTCTTCCATCACATAGGAGGTTGTATCAGCACCTACTAAACCCCCAAAGCCTCATCACCTCACAGTGCATCTAAACCGGTCTGTTCAAAAATTAAGCTTAACAGGGAATTTGTGTTATTTTTCCTCTTTTTTTCTGACTCTGTCTCCATCAGAGTTACACTGTTATAACCAAAGATAATTATTTTCTGTGAAATTACTCTCCCCTCTCTTTCCCTCTTCCCTTTATGTTAATCAGTGTTTTTCTTTCCCTGCGAAGACTGACACAACTTCTTTGAAGTTAGTAGTGTTGTTGCCAGTTAAGTGTGTGACCTTATCTGTATTATTGTACAGATCGTGCTGCCATATGTCTCAATGCACAGAGCTTAATTTAACCAGAGACATATATGCATAAAAATAAAGTAGTATCTGGGGGTTAAATATCAGAAGACCTCCCTAATCACAGCTTTCACATTATACAAAGCTTTCTAAAGAGCTCTAAGAGCTCTGAAGTTAGATCTTTAAAAAAGATTCTTACATAGGACTGTGCTCTTGTAACCTTGTTTTTATGTGGATCATTGTGTGGATTCTGCAATGCCTGTACTTCCTTGCTTGTTGTAGCTACTTCGTTTCACCTCCTGTGATAGCTAAGTCCTTCACACTATTTGGTAAGATAGAGCAGCACCATTTTTATTTTTTTAAAAGCAGAGAACTGATGGAAAGGAAGCAACTAACTCATCCTATGCCAGTAATAAAAAGTTGCTCTTAGCTTGCCTTCAAATCCACTGAATGCATGTAATGCAAAGCCTTACTGGCATGGATCCAGCCCATCTTGCCCCAGTGAATGCAAGGCTGCCTTGGCACCAGTGTTCTCTACCATTTGTGCATAAGTTACCCGGGCATGTGGGAGCCCCAGTAGAATCTATTCCCTATCCTGTTTCCAACTAGCCCACCACTTCCCATCCCTGCCCTTCAACCCTTCCTCGCCTTTCTTTCTCTCTTGCCCAAAAGCAAGCCTGGTTTGCCCACAGAAAAGAAAGAATTAGCATTTGCATAGAGACAAGGAGTCTTGGGTGGCTCTGTTGAAACCTCCTGGAATATAAGGGCAGAACTGACTTGTCTTTTGAGTGGAGGAAGAAACCCTGTTCTCCATCAGCCTGATGCTGATGCACATCTAAGGATTAGTGCTGATGCTGTTGTGAAGTAAGGACACAAACCCAGAGACCTAAGTCCGCCACTACCCCTGATAATCATACTTTTCTTTCTCCATATTACATTTGCTTGTACTTTCTGTGCAAGAGCATGTTTTCTCATTGCTTCCTGTGTATATGAGTCAATGTCATGACATGCTGTGGGTTTGTTGCCTTCTAAGAGAAATTTAATGTTTTTGTCAGATGAGTTGCGTGCAAGGAATCTGTGCTGCAGTGATCTATTTATATGGTAATTAGCAAGTAGCTTTGCAGCTCTTAAAGGGATTTGGTTTGAAAACTAAGTATTAGTTCCTGAATTTTAACTTACCAACAGCATATGAACAGCAGTGCACATTCGCATTTTTTTAATGTAGCCACAATACCCAAAAGATAAATGTAAGTCTGCTCTGCAGGAGAATATTTTGGCTTTAATTAATTTTGCTTCCATTCACCATATGCTTGTATTTTCTGACCTTCATTTGAATCACAGACACTATGTAATAAAATGTGCAATATTAAAACAAAAGTTGCTTAAAGAAGCACAAATGCTTATGGTACTGCATTTTCAGCTGAATTATGTGGTTTGTACTGCCTGAGAATTTGATCATCTTATCCTAAGAAGATATTGTTATGGAAAGGTGCTGTCATTGCTCAAAGACGTTGAAGTTATTTTCATTAACATGAGAACAAGGTGTGTTTTTTTAAATCTTTGAAGAAATGTTATAATCCCATCATTTATATTACTCAGAGAGATCCTTTAGGAGAGGCAACCAGGGATGGAGAATTTTCTCTTTATCCTTATTATTCTATGTGTTTGAAGCAGTTCTTGAGATAGGACCTGAGAAGGCACTACAAATGACACAAAGAATAATTGCTGCTAAATTTATTTTATTGAGTAGGTGTGACTTAGGTTGATTAAACAGAGAATAAACACATACAAGATTACTCAAAGTAGATGCAGGGATGGAAAAATGTTAGACTGTATTAACAGCTTAGATATGTGTGGTGCTGAGATATTTTTCATGTAAGTCTATAATTTCTGAGGGGATTTCTTTCAGGTTTTTCATTTCTTTCTTGTAACACAATGTAATCCAAACTGATTAATGAAATGTTATGTATTGAAGGGAAGAAAAATAAAGCAAACACATGCTTAGCATTAACTCTAGAGTAGTCTACTGAAATGAAGTGCAGCTTTGACTAAATAAGATGCACATGATCTGCATTTATATGTATGAAAACCCCTTGGTCTCAGTTGAGTTCACTTGCGGAGGACGGAATCCTTTACAGAAGGATGCACAGCTCAGCATCAGAGAAGCAAAGTGGCAGGATTTAGATACAGTCCTTGTTTGGTCAGCTAGATGGAGGGGCTTCACCCTTTCATTCTTGAGCTTAGTTCCAATCTGTTGGTGCATCCTCTCCTCCTGCTACCTGGTGTTGAGAAGGAAGGATCTCAAGGACTTTTTATTCATTCAGCCTAGAGGAACAGATTTCCTCTCCACCTCCAAAACTTCTGCTTGAAGTCATTGTGCAGAATATCTGGAATTTTACGAGCACCCCCCAAGGCAGCAGCCTAACCTCTTTACCTGGCTGCTTTGTTAACAGCAGAAGTGCAGTACTGAGAAAGTAATTAAAGACTTAATGGAAAGACAAAAATGTCAGAGAAGAAAAAAGTCCTATGCAGAGAGAAATCATTTTTGCTTTTAAACAAACATGAGGAAGGGAGATGAAAACATGAAGAAAATAATATATAGTTGGTTGAACTGACTGTCACACAGAAAACATTCTATGTTGAAGACTGTTTCACCCATATATGTGCATGGACTTGGCTTTTGTCATCATGGATGCTCACTCCCACCTCTGATAGTGCCTTTGGGTAAGAAAAAAAGCAACCCAGAATCATATCCTCAGGATACCTTAATTTTGGCACATTGCGTCCTGCAAGAAAAGTAAGAGGGACGGAGGGGGGTTGAGTTGGGGTGGATGTTTCTTGTTTTGTTTTGTTGGGTTTTTTTTTTGTTTTTGTTTTTTGTTGGAGTTTGGCTTTTTGCGGGTTTTTTTGAATGCTGTGTGGGTTTTGTGGGGGTTTTTTTAGAGCTTTTTTTTTCCTGATTATTTAATAATTAAAAATAATTCATGGCTAAGAACTCAGTCAGGAAAAGCAAAACCTGTGCTGTCTTTTGGTAAGCTGAAATGATGACTTATTTTTTTAATATTTCTTGCAATATTGTGGCACCTTTGTAGCTGCAGTCGCGAGGCAGCACCCTACTGTGCTTGGCAGGATAAGTGGAGTAAAAGATGGTTGCTACATCTAAAAAGCTCACAGTTGAATGGTAGCCTGAGACAACAGATGGGAAAAAGCAGATGGAGATGCGTCAGAAAAACCAAGGCGGTATTGATCAGCGCTAAGTTTGTTCTTAGGCACTCTTGGTGTGTGGAGGAGCGGAGACCAGGCTTTTAAAATCAAGGAGTGGGGCAGTTTGGTCCCTTGCTGGCAAGGTGCTGGTGTGCCCTTATATGCCATGGGCTTGGCCCTGGGGCTGCATCTCCCAGTGTCTTACAGAGCTGGAAGGGAGGGAGTGCTCTGAACAGTATAGAGGATATATGTATTTTGCATCTGTATCTATAAACAGATTTCCCTCCCTCCCTCTCTCTGAGGTCTGTATATATATTTTTTTCTAATTTTTTTTTTCAAAATTTCGCACAAATTCTGAAGGTTTGGCTTTGGTGGGGTTTGAGGGGAGATTTTTTTGTGGGTTTTTTGGTTGGTTGATTTGGTTTGGTTTTTTGTGTTGTTTTGTTTTTTTTAATTAAAAAATTTTTCAGCAAAAAACATTCAAAGTGGATTATTTTCTTTAATGGCATGTGTATAAATTTAGGGCTTTTTCCCTACTCTCCTTCTCCATTTTCATGAGAAAAGAAAGACAGTGGCAGTCTTACAATAAAAGGGCTTAACTGTTATTGGATTGGGATATGAGGGCAGAGGCACCTAGGAAGGCTGATATTTTCAAACACAATGTTCAGCTGTGCTCCTGAAAGGTGAAATTCCTTTATATTCTGGAAAAGCTGGCTACTGGCCTCACCATACTTCAATAAAATATCTAATGGAGCATCCGCATCCCTTCCTCCTACACTGGAGCTCAAGGGGTTTTGTAGTGGGGATTTGTAGAAGACACCTGTTGTCTACAGCCAAGGTAGGATCCAGGAAGCCTCTGGGTATGTGAGTTCTCTTTGAAACGATGTGCCAATAGGCACGTGTACCAGAGTTAAGATCCTACATTTTCTTCACCTGTCTCCCTGTGTGGGCAGTGGGACTCACTGTTAAATGATGGAGTCAGACATTTAGAGCAAGATTCTCATCTCTTTTTAAGCATGACTGGATCCTGTGTCAGTCCATCTATTTAAAAAGATCACATCACTGGGGTTCTCAAATGCCTTTTTTTAAAACTAAAATTTGCACTACCTTGCCATGAAGAAATTCAAGTCTGTGTAATTTGTCAAGCAAAATTTAAGAGGTTTTGCCTTCATTGTGTGTGCCTACATGGGGACAGGATTCCTGACAAAGGCTGTCTTTCATCTAACAGATAAAAGGCATAAAAGACAGTGGAAGGTGAAGTTAGATAAATTCAGACTAAACATAGTCTTATATTTATGGCTCAGGATAGTTTTAGCTGTAAAGGTGCTATTCCAAAGTTATAGTCCAGACACAAGAGGCTGAGCGGTGAAATTCCCTGACTGTTGTTATCCAGGAGCATATAAGAGATGCTCTGATCTGGACTAAAAACCTCTTAATGCATAATGAACACAGTGTAAGCCAGAAAGGACCATAGCAGTAGAGGGGCTTTATGGCACAGTTCTGTTGTGCACAAAAAGCTGGGAAGAAAGTCCATGTCTGTTATAGGAATGGATAATATATATTCAAATATGGTGTTGTCCTGTGTTTTTCTCCTCTGAGCTTCTTGAATACCATTATTGCTTTGCAATGTTATAAATAAATCAACAAAAGAAAAATTTTGTTATGTATATTCCTTGTTGATTCTAATAGGATTAAAATAAGAAAACATTAACACCAACTTGCCTCATATGAGAAACATGATTTTGTTGTTCCATCACAGCTGAAACATTGCAGATCATATTCCTTTTAGATCACTCTCTCACTGATAGCAGAGTGTAATGGAGCTTTTCAGACTCTTGTTACAGATTTTTGGATTAAAAAGTTTCCTATCTGTTACAAAACAGCAATAACCACATTCAGCGAGGTGTGGGGTAGGAGTGACTTGTTCTATTTCTGGGGGCATGTAATATTTTATCATCTTGCAGCCTTTCTGCAATTTGGTATGCTGAGAGAAATTAATTTGACTGTTTACAATATTTAATTTTCAATAATTATTCAAGCATATAGAATGAAAGGCATTTACAGTATATAGTAAACAGATGGATTAGCAATTGTGCATGTAATTAGAAATTACCCTTAAAATACAAATGTGCATTTGAATATTCAGTTACCTTTAAAAAGAGAAAAAGTATAAATAAAACTCTGAGTGCCTTAAAAATTATTTATAGAGTCCATGAAGTGCCCTTCATAAGTGAGTCTTCGCCAAAAATATTCGCTACATTGCAATTGTAAGTTGCAGATACTTTTTTTTCCCCCTAAGATAAGACTAAATTGTTCGAATTTGGTAGTTTTTCCATGCTGTTGTGGTTTCAGAATCACTGCAGCGTCACTTTTCCCAGCCTCCAAACAGAGACATCCCCTCTCCATCACTGCATCTATGCTGTTAGTGGTGTGAAACTGGGCACACTGCAGGGTACTGGCTCCAACCTGGCACCCAGTCCTCAGGCCTGCCTTTGCTAGAGGTCCACTTGAGTCGTGACACTTGAGAAATTATTTTGTTAGGACAAGATAAATCTTTCCCAGAAAATGTGGAACTGTCAGGATGTGAAAGTACTCTAAATGAATAACAGCCTGATCTTATTACTTTAGAGTTTATCCTTTCCCCACCTTGCATTGTGTTGCAATCTTTCATCCGATCAAAACTGATTTGTAGGATAGGTGACACAGCGACCCCAGGTAAAATCACTAAAAATGCCTGTGAATGATTTTTAGAAGCAACTTTTGAGAATCCATTTTAGATGCCTTTGCAAGTACATACTTCCCAGATTTTGGTATGGTCTCCTAACGTAGCTCCTGGGTTGAATGCTTTATTGATGTGCGCTTGGCACCTGCACCAGGCTGTTTAGGTCTACATCAGAGCTGGTGTAGAACAACTTCTTTTTCTCTGTTAATTTAATAGTTAAAAAACCTCACAATAGACCCCAATCTTTTGTCTTGTGGAAACTTTGAAAAAAATGGCTATAAATGGGCTGTAACAACTTCAAGGAAAGAGTTTTATCTTGCTCTTAGTGAAGTCAACGGGATTCCTGCTATTGCTGCAGATGCGTGTGGGATTGAACCCTTAGTGATTGTCTGAGTGTGAAATGAGAAAATATATTTAGCTGGGTTAATTCAAAATTATTAGAGACAAATTCTAATCTAGGATAACACTTGGAGCTGATTTCCATGGCCTTTCAGCATATTGACCATCAGTCATGTCATGAGTATGAAATATGCCTTGTCCCCATATATATCGCCTCCTTTTAAAGGGATTATAATTTAACATAGAAAAAAAAAATCAAATCTCTGCCCCTCAAAAGTTTACTGGATTTAAGGAATTATTTTGACTTTAAGAAAAAAATAATTCATTGAAAATTGTTCTTTCCCTTTTTTTTTACTATATGGTATTACAATTTTTGATACTATTGTTCTATTCACTGCTGTAATGCTGTTCTATGTATTTATTTGTTGGTGAAAGTGATTTTTTTTCCTAGACCTTTCCTACTGATGCCTCCTAGACCTCAGAGAACTCCTGCTTGTGATATTTTCTGGTTTTGAGATGGAAGCAGCATTTTTGCAGTGTAATAGGATACTGAATGAACAGATTCATAGTCTGAAGGTCAGAGGATTATTAGATCACCTGCTCTGACCCTCTTCATAGTACATGGTAGAAATTCACCTAATTACTCCTACCCTGGGATGTCTAACTGGTATTTGACTAAAGCCTGTATTCCAGGAAGATACTGATTTAAAAGCTACAAGACCTTATTTATCCTGACGCTTCTCTCTTGCATTCTTTGAAATATCCTGGATTATTTTTCATTGAAATTTGTCTGCCTCTTCTGTCCAGCCATTGGATTCCATCGTACCTTTCTCTGCTGGAATAAAAAGCCCTTTACTCCCTAGTAAGTTCTTCCTGTGCAGGTGCTTATGTACATGAATCCAATTATTAATTAATTAAACACAGTATAGTTTTTAATGCAGAGAGAAAGAGAAGCACTGACTTAATTAGTACCATATTGTCATTGACTTTTATGTAGGAAAACACAGGCTGTTCTACCTCCGTGAAGCCATTCATGGCCACAGTCTAAATGTGACTTTCAAAGTCTTTCCTCCTCAAGTCTCCAGCCTGCAGGAAAAAACAGGATCAAGTGCAGATGTGAGGGGTATGAAGTAGCTCCAAGGACCTTCTCAACATGAGCAACAGCGGCTGCCAATGCAGCAAAGAAGATGTGCCAGGTTATCATTCACAAAAATTATTGCTTGTGGTTCTGGCTTCCACGGTAAGATGATAGCTGCTTAATCTCTTTTTCTTGTAGATAGGAAGTGAATGCATATGGCTTAGCCATTTGTCATCCACCATGGCTATCCTGCCCTTCTTCAAGGACAAATTAATCTATTGGTTTTATGGCTAGAGAAGGAATTTTTTTGGCTTGGAGGCAGTTACCCCTTTTCATGCTTCCTTTACTGTCAAAAGATGGGAAATATGGTGTTGTGTCTAAACACATATGAAGCATTTTGGGGGTAAGGAACCTAGACAGATGTTAGCTTTTTAAACACCAAAATATATATTTAAAGGAAAAATATGATGAAGACCCAAGTTTTGATATTTCCAGAACGTTCAGCAGATTTGTTTGGAAACTCCCATTTGTTTCCACTGCTACCAGTGATTTCAGATTTGTGCACACTGCAAGCCAACAGGTGTGGGTTTATCAGTTGCAGATGATGAGGAATGCTGTACAGGGCAGAAGAGAAACAGTCCAGTGTGATCCATCACCTTAGCACTGCAGTCAGCGCTGGTGTCCATGCTGTCACTTGGTGCTCTCCCATCCAGTCGTGGGCTCTGTCCTATATACAGGATGGTGCCTGCTTCCTTACCTGCTGGCAAAAACTTGCTAATGGCACAGAAGCCAATGTAATAAATCATAGGGAGTTGTCTTTTTGGAAAACAAGGCATCGCGGGTGAGTTGGCTTTAGGTGATGGAGGAAGGCGGGGGGGAGCCATGAGTTAGAACTTGGCTCCTCTGAACTCCAGCTACAAGTCAGAACTGCAAGATGTTGCATGGTGTTTGCTCTAGCAAGTTGGCAGTTAACTTATTTGTGTATTAACAATTCTTTGTGAAATGTGGGGTAATTAAGACCTGGATTCCCTCCTTAGCTCTGCCATAAGGCTCTTGCACAATCTGGAAATGTCTCTTGGAGTGGCTTCCCCTGTGCAGGGGTCAGGACTTTGCCCCTGCCAGCTGACTTCACGCCAGTGGTGCAGGGCTGGTGCCCACGCAGGGACAGAAATCCTGACTCATTCCCATTCCCTTAAGGAGCTGCAATATCTTCTTGGGGGCTATCAGAAACACAAGAAGAAAATACGTTTTTGTTGTTTTCATTTGCCTTCTGGTTTAGGGCAGACTGAACAGATTTCAAATTTCAGATCCACAAATATAGCTTTTTTCTGGGGATTGTTTTCATTTTGTTTCTTGTAAATGAAAGCTGAGTCTCTTGTAATTACAAGAGTCTCAAGACCTTGGATAAGACAACATTAGGAAAGTGATGATAAATCCTTGACAGGACCTGTACCTGACTTCGGTGAAGTTAAGTATATGGTGACACTTGTGTGTTTGGTCCTCACAATGAAATTCTCTATCTGAAAGCACGACTTTATGACTGTGAACAGCAGCAGTAATGATCCCCTTCTTCCTCACAATGCTCTTGTGTGAGTTATTTCATTACTGCCTGTAATGTGCTTTGAGACCTTGGATTGAAGAGCAGGGTGATTATTATGGTAGTTTAATAATATTGTTTAGAAGGGTGTAATATGCTGCAGCACTGGGATTCATGGAAACACGGTCTGCATTCAGTATAAATGCTCTCCATCACCAAAGTCAAGTCACAAAGTCAGAGTCACACTTGGCATTGCTGCTGCTCCATTTTCAGCAGCTCTTGGGGAGCTCAAGGTGCAGCATGGCGATCTTCCAGTCCCCAGCTCTGTGGCAGGACACAGCTTCAGCCCTGGTTGCTCTCCCCCTTCCTCTGTTCTCACTGAGATCTTTGCATTCAGGACTCCCTGTTTCAGGACAAGGGGATTTGCCTCAGGGTACCGCACCTGTCTTTCTCCTCCATTTTCCAGCAGTGCCTGGTTTTATATCACTCCATGCCAAGAGGCTGCTGTAATGCTATTTGCATTATCTCTGAAGCTTACTCCAGTAATGTGCAGATTTTTGTGACTTCTTTCAGAGGTTTCACTGTGACTTTACTTTTAGGTGGTGATTATCTATTGCATCTTGGTCTGCTGGCTGTTTGAGAAGGAAGCAATACCTGTGGCCATAGGATTCCACACCAGAAAGAGCTGATGTGGTTTGAGACAACCAGTCAGGGAAAAAAGCAATTTCCCTGTTTTGGAAGGGAGCGTGGGGATTTGCCTGCCCAGAGTCCAAACCACAGGACTGATTCCCTGGTACTGGCAGCTGCACTGCCAGCTCTGAGACACCTCCTGCTCTTTCGGGGGATGTGAGGTCTGGGTACTGTGCCAGCTCCCAGGCCTTTCTATGTCTGTGCCCCTGCCAGTCTGCCCAAGGACCTGAGCTCATACCCTGGCACAGAGAGTTTTGCAGATGTTTGCAGAAGTATCGCTCAGTATTTGGAGAAGAGGAAATTTCACAATATCCTTTTTCCATCCAGTTCTATGACCTTTTTTATATTTTGCCACTTTCAATACTATTGTACTCTTGTAGTTGTTATCTCTTTTCTTTTTTTTAACAAAGGCAGATGTAATGTTATTGAAAAAATACCATTTTCCACATAAATTGGTGCCTGAATTACTGTAGTGTCTGTACTGTAGCATCTTGCAGTTTGTTCTATTGTATTCAGATTTTTACATGAATCTTTAATGCCACAGTATCTAAATACCTTTCAAAAATGCATTAACCAGTCCATTTAACATTTCCAATAAGATACAGACTTGTTCTGTATAAGAACTACTATTAATATACTATTCAATACTCAAGTTGCATTAGAGCATATATAAACCACAAGCATAAAAAAGCCCCTTCAGAATGCCTCTAATGAAAGTACAGAGAGAAACCCCACCAGAGGGCAGTTCTTCTGGCTTTAGTTGGAGGGTGTGAACAGCTCTTTGAAGGTCGCAGAAAAAGACTTTGGGGTAGGAATTGCCACAACTTTGTCTCTATTGTCCTCCTCCTTACTCCAATCTCCCACCACTTCTGGGAATCACAGGACAATTAGCATGAGAAATCCGTTTACTCTCCCTTTTCCCTTCTAGCCCCAGTTTAGCAACACTTTAGTAAAGAGAGAGGAAAGAGAGGTGTGAAATGATGTATATATTTTGACATACAGCTTGTTTTCATTTTTGCTTGCCCTGGGGTCTGGAACAATTAGTCTTGGTCCACACTGGGGCCTCCAAGGGCTGTCATAGTATAAATTATGAATATAGAAAAGCTGGTCACTCTCACCAAAAAAGTCATGAAGGTTTTTGCCCTTACTTGATCACAGAAAATGAGAAATGACAAGAAGCTTTCAGATTTGGCTTTTCAGATCGATTCCTGAGCGTATATGTCATGTGAGACAGATAAATGCAGTTTAATGATAAATTCCAAAGGGAAAGGAAAAATTAGGAGGGATGTGTCTGAAAATCCAACATCTTTGCCAGCCAGCTACATGCTAGAATATAATTTCTGACTGATTATGATCTAGTAACAATTAAACATCTTTTACCTTTTCAACCTCCTGTGATTTGGTGCATTAATGAAAAATGTAAAACAGAATATGCATCTTTCTGAAGAGGTAACACAAAGAAAAAAGATGTTGAGTGAAACTTATTAAGGTTTAATTTACATAGCAAATCTGGTTATTACTTAAATTGTCTTTTGGAAGACAGTGTCCAGAGAAATAATATTCTTCTGATGCTACATAATGATTAGATTTCAAAACTGAGAGGAATACACATACAGGAATTGGTGGGTTTTTTTAGTTGGCTGTTTGTTGGTTTGGCTTTTTTTTTCTTTTCCTGTGTGTTAAAAGAATACTAATATAATTTTAACATGCCATTTTAATCGCCACTTCTTACTTTTATCATACTAGCCTTAATATATATAGTTGTATTTCATATTTTAAGGGCATCAAAAAATTAGACTTCATTTTCTTCATTCTGGACTGGTTTTCCATGTTCTCAGTTAAAAAAAACAAAACAAAACAACTTACCATGTGGCTGAAAAGTGATCTGCAGTGACTAATTGATTGCAAACATACACCACTCGGGTATTGAAGCAGATAAAATTGCCAGTCATTTTTTAAACCAGGGTCTCAACATTTTTTCATCCCAGATGCTCTGGGCTCTAGCAAGTTCTCCCCATTCAGAAGTCCTTGAAGAGGAACACGTAGCCATCTTGAAGAACAGATTGATCAGTTTAAGCTCTTTCTTTAACAGTAAACAAAAAGGGCTGTAGTTTTTGTATATTACAATGATCTCCTGAAATGAGGCTGTGCTGTTTTCCTGAGTCTGCAAGTGTTCAGTTTGCTTTGCCTCTACTACAGCTGTCAGTGTATAAATAGGCTGTGTGGGCTTCTCCAGGAGTCTGTGCTGCTGAGAGTCTCATAGATTATGTTGGCTTCAGCCTTCGGCAGCTGTGGGGTGTTTTTCCAGGGGATGCATGGTTGGGGCAGGCAGCAGAGCTGGAGTCAAGTGGCCACATGCTGCAGGCAAGGGGAGAAAGGAGGGAGGTGGTGGAGACCTTCCACACAAGCAGCAGCCAGAGGTGTGGAGGAGGAACCATAAAGTCCAATGGCTTTTGCAGTAGGTGATGATCAGCTGGATTCCTTAATGCCTCCACAGTGGGGACCTATCTAACAAGGGAGAATCTCTGTCCCAGCCCAAGGAGGCACCATATATACAACTTCAGTCCTGCTTGGCACTTTTCTTCCATATTAACCTCAGCTTTGTCGGACATCTCACAGTAGTTTTCTAACAACAAAACAAATAACTTCATGATATTTGCCATCTTAACTTCTACGTTATAGCCACGTGATGTAGCTTCCGCCATTCTCACATAAAGTGCATATCAAAATTTTGAATCATGCACTGCTAAAACTCATCCAGCCAGTCAGCACTTAACTACCACTATGGGGAGCATTGCAGAGCCTGGCTAAATATGGCTGTGTAGATGTAGGCATAAGGTATGGGCTGAAATCCAAACACTGCACAAACTACTGTTCTTCAGGCTCCTGGAACCACAGCTTAAGATTTTCAGAAGTATCACACAGCAAGTGCCTCAGCTTGGAGAGAAGGCCAGGGGATGGGACATGGGCGGGAAGACTTGGTGGTGGGGAAGGTTTGTTATGGGAGGGAAGAGGAAGCTTTTTAATCTTACAAACCATCTTACAAACATCATGGTAGCATGCACTTAGCAGCACTGTGGATTTGTAGTGGACGCAGTGCAAGAGACCCACACCAGGCTCAGTTCCCCCCCATTCTGGTGCAGGAGGAAGTTGGTGATGGAGAGGGGCCTGAAGAAGGGGGATGGGGAACATCTGCTGAAATTCTTTATGTTATGAGGTCGGAGGGTTGTAATCAAAAGTCATTCAAAAGGAGAAGATAATTTATCTGCCCACCCTATCTGTTTTGTTGCTAACACTTCTTTATAAATCTCATTCTGGTTAGAGTAACCTCAGTTTCTGAATTCTGCAGGTTGGCAGTGCTGGTAACAGTGAAGCAGTGTCCTTTCGGGTTTTCACCTGCTCTGCCTTGGCATGCTGAGAACAATCCTTTCATGCTATTAAAACCTAAATTGACTGTCTAGATCTGGAGTCCCAGCATCGTATTTCTATTGATCAGAATTACTTCTGGGGTATAAAGAACAAAGTGCACAGCTTCAGAGCACCCTGGGTAGCTTTCCTCAGTGCCACAGTTAACTTGTTAGGAGGTGGATTAATGATGAACACTACAGCTTTGCATAGTACTTTTGAACAAGATATATAGAGAGACAGTAAAACACAAGAAAGGAAACTCTGTGAGTCATTGGCCATTTTTTATACTGTCAAGTACCTTCGTACAAATCGTGTACAGTTTGAGCTTCCTTCTGAACAGCCCTTGGATATAATTGGTGAAGATGTTTCTCAAGGCAAGTTTGACAAAAGGGCAAACTTCTCATTTTCCCAGCATTGACACTGACCAAAACATCCTAAAGTCCTTGCAGAGGAGCAGAGCCTGATTAATGTCTCAACAACAAGGTGAAGGATGTGCACAGCAGAGGCTGCGGTTGCTTCTCAATCTGTCAGTGTGGTACCTTGCCACACATGCACACACCACAAAGAGCATGCCAACATGGTTTTGCTCCACTTTAAGTATGTGTTTGAGTTTTTTTTCTGCTAGAACATCTGGAAATGAGGATCTTTGCAGTTGTATTAGCAGTACACAGTAGTTTGTGCTCTTTGTAACAGAAGAGATAAATGTATGTGTGGAGGGGGCGGGGGAGCAACTGTCAAAACATTTCTCCTCTTCTATTCCTCATAACAGAAGGATAACTCAATCTCTAGGACATTTTAATTAAAAATAATTTATTTCTAGACAATCTTTTGACACCCAGTGTAAACTTTAGTGTTCTGTAACAAAACAGAGTTTCTTTGTTTAGTGTTCTGTTACAAACTCTGAGTGAGAGAAAATGAGTGATTTCATCGTTAAAAGGTGTTGATTTTGTGAAAAGTCAGCAATGTCAGAGACATAGAATTTTTTAGCTTGGAAAAGTCTTTAAGAGTCCAACTCTTGGTACTCAAAAAGATCATTATGTCACAACATACATAGTACTTTTCCTATTTTCTGCCTTGTTTTTGATGAATGCTGTAGCTCTATGGCCATCTAGGTTTAGAGAGCAAACTTTATATAAGTCATTGCTTTTACAGAACAAACTAATTATGTGGCACATCAGTTCTGAAATGCTAGGACTCTGGATACAAATATAGATGAGATTTAATGCAGAAAATATAGCATGCGTGAAAGGTATGTCATATATTAAATTATTTAATTTAGTCTTACCAGAAAAAAAAGAAAAAAGAAGGATTTTTGCAAGCATAAGATGAAAGGTTAGAATTATTTTATGTTAAAGGTAACCTGGTAATCTGATGCTGAAATGTCACTAGGGAACAGGTTTTAGTACTTGTAGTTGCATTTTGTTAGAAACAGCTTTGTAAAATTTTTTCTTCAGTGAAACCTCCGAATAGTGGATTACTTTTATATGGAGAGACACCATACTCTGAATTCACTGCCATACACATTGAAAAGGCATATGCACACCTTTTCTTATTTGTTGTTATTTTAATCCCTCTTCTTAAATTTATCTAGGTTCTCTGTTTTTACTTTTATTAACTGTTACAAGGCAGCAACTGAAGAAACACATAGTTCAGTTGTTGAACTGTTCAAGGAGAGGCACACACTCTTCAATATAAAAGGAATGTCTAAATCTAAGAGATAGTTTGCCTGAGGCTTCCAAAATATTACCCAGGTGCCAGCACACAGAAAGTGCCAGCAACTCCTGGAGAGACACGTACATTGGAACAGAGTACAAATGTGCATTATTCTCATCTCAAGTTTGCATGAAGATAAATAAGAGAAGGATCCAATAAAAACACTCGGGTGAATAAACCAGAGTCTGTTGCTGTAGGTAAGTTTTTTTGGAAAGGAGTGCAGTGTGCTGGGTGCAAGAAGCTGGGTTACACAGGTGACGTTTCTTGTGCAGGCAGCACCATGAGGAAAGTAGGGCATTTTGGGCATATGAAAAACAGAGGTGTGCTGAACTTCATTATGAATTCCAGTCACTTCTTCAGTACAAGACAAGATAGACAATTAATTTTGCATGTTAAGTCAATTTACTTATTCCCTGTATGTTCCACACATAGGTTAAATGTCTTTATTTTTTTCTTCAAATAAAGGTGGGCATCTGTGCAAGACAGTGATATCTCTGAGACTGTATTTTAACAAGGTAGCTACATGGTGGAATTATTTTAGATTTACTTTGGGTTCTGATTTAAGGGAAGTCTTTCCACCTACAGCATCTTTTTCTGTGCTAATGTTATTGGACTATTTGAACCAAAATATATTAATGCATTTACTCTCAAGGGTAGTCAACCAGAAGTGGTGTTTATAGCTTTTCCCACTGTTGTACATGGTATCTTTTTTACAAGCCTCAGTATCACAAACTTTTTAATTTATTTTTTTTTAAGAAGACTACTCCTCCAACCCAGAATTCAGTTCTGTATAACCTATAGTGTTATAGCACTCTTCAAAAACATCTCAAAAGATGCTTCCAGGAATTTCAGGCAGGTAAACCCAACACAGCAATCAGTGAGGCTTTTGTGAAGGATACCAGTGTCCCCAAACATTCTGGAGTTTCTACAAATGAATTGGATAAATCCAGTTGATAGACCATATTGGCTATAACCTCCTTTCAGGTCGTTGTAGCGAGGGAGAAGGTCAGCTCTGAGCCTCCTTTTCTCCAGGCTAAACACCCCCAGCTCCCTCAGCTGCTTCTCATCAGACTTGTGCTCCAGACCATTTTCCAGCTCCATTGCCCTTCTCTGGACATGTAGCTTAATGTCTTTCTTGTAGTGAGGGGCCCACAACTGAACACAGGATTCGAGATACAGCCTAACCAGTGCCAAGTACAGGAGGCAAGCTCTGCCCTGGTCCTGCTGGCCGTATATATGTGAACCTTACCACTCTTTTTTTTTTTTGTAAGGTAAGAAGAGAAATTGGAAGGTGTCTGAGAAAAAATGGGAATAACATATTCTTTGGCAGATTTCTGTCTCATGTAGTATTTTGTTTTGTGGTTTGAATGTATGGATATAATTCTTAATGTATGCAAAAAAGCCTTCCATATTGTCTGTACTTTACATTATAAATACAATTCCCTTAATAATGCAGAATGTTCTATAGAAAGTGCAGATGGTAGAGAACATTGGTAAGTATATTAATAACTGAAGATAAGTGTAACTTAAATATTTTCCTTTATTAAAACTCAGAGTTACCATCTTGAGAGTGACTTTTGAATTAGTGGAACCAACCCCTTCTGTTTTATCTAGTGCTGTCCACATTTTGAGCTGAAAATAAGCAAGGTGATGACATGAAGATCCTAAAAGCAGCAGCAGTGTTCCAGCATGCTACCATTTCCCTTGTGGTTTATGGTTTGCAATCCGCCCAGAGATTTAGAGACAACACAATTAAAAAAGTTGAGTAGTCCACTCTAGAATGAGAGGTGGCAATTACCATTGCCTTTCAGAATGTCTCCAATTATGACATTCTGGTATTATAATTATTAGATGTGTTCCTGAGCACAATTTGTTACTTCTTCCAAAGAGCCGTTACAGCATGGGATCATGCTTAAAAACCGCAGAGACTGCTGTTTGTGCCTTCTGACTGCATTGCTTCTGCGCACACTTAATTAATAGGTTAGTAGGCAGAGAACAGTATAAAATCTTTATTTTGAGGTGATGCTCTGCAACTGTACTTTATTTTGTTTGGTTGTTTTTTTTACAGCACAGTTCCAAACTTGGAGCAGAATCCATCTTTCATGAAACATCAGGTCATTAAATCCCGTCACTATGTTGTTGTTGTTTTCCTCACATCAGTCATTTTCTCTGCAGCAGCTAAAGAGAAGGCATAGTTTGCGTCTTCTCTTACTAATGACTGTAGAGCTGTTTTGAATCCTAGCCCATTGCATAATATAGTAAAAACCTTATGCATACATGTCAAAAAAAAAAAAAAGACCTACTTGAAATTTCCAACATACAACTAATGTGTGAATGAGAATAGGCTGTTTTTTTTTCATAGTAAAGTAGTTAATTCTTTTGGTAGCAATAATTGTGTCACATTTGTTCAGTAACACATATTAAGTAAGACTGTGCAACCTTTGTGCCCCTTCACATGTTTCACTCGTATTTTCGGAGGGCTCGGAGCTGGGGCATAAAATACTAAGTACATTGAACTCAAATGGTAAATATTCAAACTGAAGTATGCTGCATCATTTATTAAAATTAATGACATTTGCATTTTAAATGACTGCATTTGTGTGTCAGTGCTGTTTGGCCATTAGGAGGATGTTCTCTGACTGAACACAGCTCTGTGCTGCACATTGGAGGAGGCAGGGGGTGGTCCCCTGGGCTGCATCTTGCCCTGTATTGACGATGTACTTGTTCCTTGCTGATGCTGTCTTTGAACTAAGATACACTGAGTGCAAGCAAGAATAAATTTGTGCAAGTGATATACTTTATACACAATGTCACTCTAATATTCAGCATGATCCCAGTCTATTTATAAGCCATGAAACTGATATAGTGATATTTAATACTGCACAGATTCAGCCAGCTTCTTGTAAGATGAGTAATAAATTTCCGTGATGTTCTTTAACATTCCTCTTTACAAATGTCTGAAAACCAGTATCTTACCTACTATGCCTTATGTAGAAGCACAGTCACAAAAGGACAATTATTTCTGGAATAATGAATTTGTTTATACACTGATCTCACTGCCAGTTTCTTCTTACTGTCTCCTAGAGCAATACAGTAATGTTTGTATGGTGGCAGACCTTTTGAAATAGTGATTCTTGTATGAATTTATTAGGAAACCAAATAAGTTCATTCATCCCAAATCTACCAAAACTTGTGGTGGGCCTCTTGCTCAGGCATTAGGAAGTTCACAATATCTGCAGTTTTCACATAGTGACTAGAAACCAGCAGTTCAGTTCTCTGACTAGCATTACTAGCATTAATTTAATAAATCAGTATTATATTTTTCCTATTCTTAATCTGTCATTTCATAGTAAATAATATGTAATTTAAAAATATTATTTATGAACTTTGTAATTGAATTCTAGTTAGCCTCCGAGTGCAATTTGATGCAGGAATAAAATGTAAAATACAAAATGAAATAATAAAAGCAATCCAAAAATAACCCACCACAAATCTAGCATAGCAATGCATAGAACTGCTTTAAAGTGTGTGCAGATTTAATGTACAGTCCTGGTTAGAAAAAAGTTTCCAATTTAGTGTATAGTTTCAGTTTAGTTACAATTCAGTGTGTTTTAATGATTACCAGCCACTGGACTGAAACTTACTTTAGGGAAATAACTAAAAAGTAAAGCTGCAAAGCAAGATTAGAATTGATTATTTAAATTAATGTTTCCTGCTTGCTGATTTAAATAATGATTAAAATGGGTGATTTAAGTCACTTTTATTTATATCATTTTGTGCAGTTTGGAGACTTGCAATCCAAGTTCAGAGACATTATTTCCTATTCCAGAATCACAGAACTGCCTCTAGTAAACCACAATTAAATTTTGGAGTCCTCTTGTCTTCACTAGTTACTCAAGAATTTTTTTTCTCCCTGTGCTTAAACAAAGTACATTTATATCACAAGTTATCTAATTATTGTTTCTGTTGTCTTTTTTTAATGTGGACATCGCAAAAAAAAAAAAAAAGAATTAACTGTCCCACAATTTTGTTTTATTTTTTAACAGTGACTCTTAGCAGAGTCTGAACCTCAGTCACTTGCTTTTCCAAATATCACTATTAAATATCAGCAGCCTTCCTTCTTATTGGGAGATTTGGTGGAGTATGGTTTAAAAGGCATGGTTACTCTTAGGTCCCTGTACTACAGTTTCACAGAGTCATGTTCAGAAATTCTGGTGATGTGAAATAGAATTATTTTTTTAAAAAAGGGTATTTGTTGTTACAATCACTGTTACACTTGTTAAGATAAAAATGACAAGTAATACCAGGTTTTATGCTTTAGAGAGGAAGGGAAAGTAATTTCATGCTTCTGATACAAAGTTAAGAAGACTATTTTCTTTCATGGAGGCAAGTCTTCCATCTACAAGTACATCGCCTCTCCGTTGGAAGCATGCAGCACTAGGCATTGCTGGAAGTATAATACCAGATTACTTTCAGTGAACCACCCATTTCTTTCAAATAACACTGTTATTGTCTTAAAATTATACGAGGGAGATAATATCTAGCAAAGCAGGTAAGCTGAGGAAAAAATAATGAAAGGTAAAATATGTGTTACTTAAGTTAAAAATGGACATAATTTGGAATGCAAGTCATAGAATCATAGAATCATAGAATAGGTAGGGTTGGAAGAGACCTCCAAGATCATCAAGTCCAACCCCTGATCCAACTCCAATTACTATATCATGGCACTAAGGGCCACGTCCAATCTCTTTTTAAAAACCTCCAGGGATGGTGAATCCACCACCTCTCTGGGTAGGCCGTTCCAATGCCTGATAAAGGCCGTTCCAATGCCTGTCTCTTTGTTTATTATAAAATACATACATCCTCATGGCTTTTGGCCGTGGATATTTATCAGTCCTTGGGGATCACTCCCGACAGAGATCACAAAAGCCATAGTTTGTGAAATAGGAACCAGTTGCATAGAAGAGATTTCTTTTTTTCTTAATCCAGCATTAATGTTGGAAGTTCTAACCTTACAGCGTGGACTTTCCAGTTGTGTTCATAATAGATCTATCAGAGTAGCTGTAATTTTTCCGTAGCAGTGGCTAATATTCAGCATACAAGAATAGTGGACAGGAATGTATATGTTCACCCTGCTCTTTCATTAAGGATTGTCTTTTTATTTATGCCTAATCTCAGTGTGTCTCCATTTTGATTATAGTCAGCAGTTCAAGCAAGAGAAAGAAAGCTGCGGAAACCTGAGAGCCAGACAGAGTTTTGTTTGCCTGTTGGTGGAGAAACTTGGTTGTCTATATGTTTATTTAGTGGTACCAGTGGCAGAAAATGAACTGTGCTGGCCTTAAAACATCAATTTGCCTCTGCTCATTACTTCTGTGTTGCATGTGCTTGGAGCTCTTAAAATGTGAAGAGTAGAAATGAATGTTCCTGTGAGTAGAGATTCTGATTTGTGTATTATTTTTTAAGTGCTATAGAATACTTCAAGATGAAAGATGATATGTGAATAGCCAGATGAGATTGATTGTTAACCTTAAGCATCAAGCCAAAAATACCTTGATTTCCTGGAACCGCACATGTAAGTCTTGGCAGAATCACCTCAGTGTTTATCCTTTCATGTTACGTGAATTAAAGTCTACCCATTTTATAGTGTTTTCTTCGCTTGGAATGAGGTCTTAATGACTGAGATCCCATCTGATATATGTAGCCATTACACCACTTTCTGTAAGAGTAGAAATTTGCCAAATCACTTTAGAGAGAATTTTGTCGTGCACAATGTGCTGTTTACTAATTGCCTACAGCCTTCAATGCTGTAGTAGCTATCCATCAGAGGAATGCCTGTTTGGCAGCACATATCTCATTGGGTGACACTGAGTTTCTGATCATCATAACAATCTCCCTTCTTGCTGAAGGACATGCTTGAAGGTATCAGGGCTACCTGTTGTTTCTAAGCTTTCTGGATTCCTCTGCCATATATGGATTCATCATTTTAACTTATTGCTAGTATTACATTATTGAGAGATTTCCTGAGGGAAGATCAAGAAAATGTTCCTGTTCCTAGGGAGTCAAAGGTTTTGCCTAATTAGGAAAACTTACTTTCTAGAGTGTCTAGGAAGTTGTTGGGCTTGCCACACTTCACCTCAATGTGATGCATTAGAGGCAATTTTGGTGAAAAAAAAGGTATATAAAAGGACCCTAGCATGCTGTTCTTACATGACTGCCTAATCATGTCACTTGTAGTATCCAGCAAAGTTCCTTGGTGAATGTTGTATTCCCAAGTCATTGTCTCTGAGACCTTGAAAGTTTTAGTGTGGGGTTTTTTTCCCTTTTTTTAAGTAGAGAAAATAACCACGTTTGCATCTCTATGACTTAACCCCTTTAGCCTTGCTATTTCAGACTGTCAGTGTATGATTTTTAAGCTACTGGGTTTTTTTGTAGGGCTGGTTCAGGTCATCTTTAATGAGATTGGTTTTCTAATAGTTTGCTTCAAAGGTCAGAGATAGCCATCAGTGTGTCTTTTCGTTTGATACTTTCTGACAAAGGACAGAGTCATTTTCACCATTTGCTCAAAGTGGTCTCCAACAGTAAAGCTCCTGTTAGAATATTATTTATGGAACACAAAAGTATTACAAAGTCCAACCTGATTAACTAAAGTGGCTCTTCTCTGTAATCCATTACTCTAAGCTGATGCTTGATAGATGGACGGTTATTACCGTGTTTGTATTTAAAGCAGTTATTTCTCCAGTTATAAATTTGCTGTCAGAGTTATTTCCAGCTGTCTGAAAAGCTAGTGAAACCTTTTTAGAAAACTCCTGAGTGTTTTGAAATGTAAAAATATGAAATGTGTTCTATGGTCATAAAGAGAATAAGAAAAATTAATATGAAAAATAACAGTTTTGATTTATTGGCAACCTGGATGACAGAATTGTGTGCACCCTCAGTCAGTTTACAGATGACAGCAAGTCGGACAGGAGTGTTGTTGTGATGGAGGGTAGGAAGGCTCTACAGAGGGATCTGGACAGGCTGGATGGATGGGCCAGGGCCAGCTGTATGAGGTTCCACAAGGCCAAGTGCTCGGTCCTGCACTTGGGTCACAACAACCCCAGGCAGTGCTATAGGCTCAGGGAAGAGTGGCTGGAAAACTGCCTGATGGAAAAGGACCTGGGAGTGCTGCTCAACAGCAGCTGAACATGAGCCAGCAGTGAGTCCAGGTAGACAAGAAGTTCAGTGGCATCATGGCTTGTAGCAGAAATAGTGTGGCCAGCAGGACCAGGGTACTGATTGTCCCCCTGTACTCGGTACTGGTGAGGTCATCCCTCAAATCCTGTGTTCAGTTTTGGGCGCCTCACTGCAAGACAGACATTGAGGTGCTGGAGCGTGTCCAGAGAAAGGCAACGGAGCTGGGGAAGGGTCTGGAGCACAAGTCTGATGAAGAGCGGCCGAGACAGCTGGGGGTGTTTAGCCTGGAAAAAAGGAGGCTCGGGGAGACCTTCTCAGTCTTCACAATGACCTTAAAGGAGGTTGTAGCCAGGTGGGAGTTGGTCTCTTCTCCCAAGTAACAAGTGGTGGAACTATAAGAAATAGCTTCAAGTTGTGCCAGGGGCAGTTTGGATTGGAAATTAGGAAGAATTTCTTCACAGAAAGGGTTGTCAAGCTCTAGAACAGGCCTCCCAAGAAAGTGATTAAGTCACCATTCCTAGAGGGATTTAAAGTATGTGTAGATGTGGTACTTAGGGACATGGTTTAATAGTGGACTCGGTAGCCCTGGGTTAATGGTTGGACTCAATAATCCTACAGGTCTTTTCCAACTGAAACAATTCTATGATTCTACATACAGCAAAAATCTTTCCTGACCACTGAATGTAGAGGAGCAGCTGTCTATCACTGGCTATCCTTACTGTAGTTGAAGTATCACTACAGTAGTGACAGTAGAGTGGTATTATTGTTGGTTACTGTTTGTCCTCTCAGATGTTTGCTGTAAGGAGTAGTGTGAATCAGATGTGTCCTTGAAATTCATTTTGATTGCACCCCATTTCTGTATGGGAAATTGTTTTTCAGACCTCTCTGCAAGAATGATAAATGCTTTTATTTTTTTATTTTATCATTTGATTTTCCTCTGAAGAGCAAATACCACTACCCACCAAGTCTACTGAAGACACAACGTTAGGGCCTGGTAGCAGTATTTAGAAAGATGCATATAGTACACAACTAAAGAACAGAATGCTTGGTATCACTCCTCTGTACTGCATGAATTTCTTTGCCATCTCTGCAAGCTAGGGAGATGTTTATAAAGCACAGTTTCTTCATAGAAGTAGAAAAAAGAAGTGTCTTAGAAATATTCTCCTCTCCTTCTGAGACCACTTCAGTGTCTTAGAAATGTTATCGTCCCAAAACTACGTGTCCTAGTCTATGAAGCTGCTAAATTCATAATGTTTGCTACCTAATGTTTTAGATTCCTCTTCACTCACTTTTTGTTTTATCCTTCACAGTCCCAAGGATCCTTGCACAGCTTTGTCCAGTGCAGCAAAGTTGACTGTGTTCTTGTCTAGCACAGGACTTCTTATGCTGCTTTTAGTGGGGCTACTTGCAAACCAAAGCACCTGCGTGAACTGGGGTCTCAGGGCAACCCTGAGCAAAGGCTTGCAAAGCCTCCACCTCCTATCCAAGAAGACTGGACTTACACTTCTGATATGGTTAACACAATATTCCTTGTCTTTCTGTCAGTTACTACATTTAGTAACTGGAGGAATGTACTTCCAGCCATGGAGGACAACTGCAGGAACTTTGACATCTACACTTATTATGGGGTTCTTCAGATTTCATATTTCTAAAGTAGTGTTGAATTTGGTTTTAAAAATCTTTTTTAATTATAATTTGAAAGTCTAGTTGCCTCACTGATAGGCAGCCTTGTAGCAGAGGATTCTTCAAGGAAACTGTAATGTTACTTTAATTCACCTTTTGGCATCAAATGTGCATGACTACCAAACTGAAATGGGGATGGGGTTTGTATTCAGCATTTCTAGAAATCAAACCATTTACCTAAATGTCTAGATAGGACTTAAAATGCTTGGATTTTAGCCGGGCAACCCAATTAAAAGAGGCTAATCTGGGCATCCTTGTGGAGACAGACATTCACAGAAGACACATGTATCTAGATGTCTGCTTAGCTTCTAAAGAACTTGTAAAGCCTCACAATTACAGATTCTGATTTTTGCCTGTCTGGAAGCCTGGTGGTGAATTGCACCGTTCTGTTGTCTTTATAAAATTGAAATACATGTATTTCACTTTGCAGTGATAAATCTGATAATAAAATCATAATTGGAAAAAAGCAATTTGTTGGAGCAGCAATTAGCAGTGGAACAACTGCTTTGTTAACTTACAGATGCTGGGTAATGGTTTCTGAATCAAATGGGACTTGGTGAACTCTCTGGTGAAGAGGCTCCTCCTGACACTATTACACATTTTCCTTTTTCCGAGCGTTGATTTCTGTTGCTTATGATCTTTACTTGTTTTAATACAATGTTATTCAAATGTCTCTGATACTCCTTCTCAGTATTATCCAAGCTTTTTCTGTGTAAAGTCAGAAGCAATTACATAGCTCATATTCAGCTGATTTACTTTGTCAAACTCAGTCACCTGCTCTGATGTCTGAATTCAAGAGCCTGATTAAAAATTCAAGTAGTCTGTTGAGCAAGGCTGCTGATCCATGGGTTTGTGCTGAGAGCTGTATTCAAACCCCAGTTCTGAAAGCTTCTCTCAGGTGGTGTGCCCAAGGAGTGTCCCTGGGCTGTGCAGGTAACTGTTGTCTGGCACTCTTGGACTACAGCAGCTCTCAGTCATCGCTTTCCAAATTTTTTGCCATTGCAGGTAGGCATCACTATCATTTCTGCTGAAATTCCTTCGCAAGCCAGAGTCCTAAGTGGATGTCACGGAGTCTTTGACAGTTTTCCTTTTTCCTAGTAAAAACTCCTCTTGGGAAGAGATTTGCGGTTGAAGGTTTGTTTTTTTTTTAAATTAAAAATGATGGGGAAACCTGTAGACCCACTGGGAAACCCTTCTATCTGTCTGTGGATACCAGACTACAAGGTTCAGTTTTCAACAGTGCTGAGTAGCCTTTAAATGGCCTTTGCAAGAGCTTAAACCTCAGCTATCCAGCACCGCTGAAATCAGTCTACCTTCTAGGGACCTGCAGTGGAAAGGCTGGGTCACTCTTACCACATGTAAAGACATTTCCTCTGTAGCAGACATTTGATATTATTTGAATGTAGAAACAGCTGCATGGTTTTTGAGTTTCTCCTTTCCAGCTGATATATCATTTAGTCCTTTGGGTTTCTTCTCTCTTGAAATCTCTTTCCCAGATGTGTGGGAACACTGAAATTGCTGGTTCCTTAGTATGATTAGGGTAACAATACATGGGTTTTTTTCATAAAGGCAGTAATATCAGTAGAGATTCGTAGTGAAAATCATTGAAATCAGAACATGAATATTTGGTAGCATGTTTACCATAACTTCATCGTTATTGTAAGGTGTTGTCGTGTTGTGGTGACCACCAGACAGCCTTCTGAACGAGGCAAGGTATTAATTTTAAAATCGGTAATGCCTTCCCAGGAGAGGTTTCTCTTTTGCAGTCCAGTACTATGTTCAGCTAAAGGGGTGGTGAGTAGAAATCTCAGGAAAACCTAAAAGACACATTTTCAAAGGTGTTATTCGGTTCTTAAAGATGCCGTCTTATGCACTTGATTGACATATTCAGTTTAATGCATTTGAATATCGTATTACGTCTGTCTGGATATTCAGAGACACAAGTACCTCTGAAAGTCAACTCGTATCCTAAGTGGCATATTCACTAGGGCAGTACCTGAGATATCTACATGACTTTGGGGGTTTTGGAGGTTCTTATACGTCTTATTGTAATTGTTATTTCTGTCACAAATGTTATTTCTTGGCATTGTTTAATGTCACCCCTAGATAATGGAGTTGAAAGAAATAAGGAAAACAATTCTGAGTATTCATTATTGGAATTAATGCCCAGTGTATTTTTTTCAAACAAAAGTGTCTGGCTTTCAGAGCCCTTTTAATCCCAAAGTAAAAAGACGACAGTATTGGCATCAACTTTCTATGTCCTAAATTAGTAAGCCATTAAAGCCTGACCTGCCACAGAGCCCAGAAGTTTGTAGTCATGACTTTGTGAAATGAGCACAATGTGCTCTTCATTTGCAATGATAAATACCCCATTTTCACTGTCTTCTTTGACTACAGGGTGCAGAGCAACTGGAAGTCCAGGCCTTAATGCTTGCTTACTCAACAAGTATATTTCTGGAGTGCTGTTTTTCTGCAACTGTAAATACTCAAAGAAAAAGATCATGATCAGTTGTTGTTGTGAAATGCAGGTACCTTCTATTGTAATATTATATTTGCTTCCAGGATTAACACCCTCTGGAGATCCCTGCTTAAATAGAAAGTACTACTTGGAAAGATGTTTCTGAATACACCTAAACCTCTATATTAAAGAAATATCATGGCAACATTTGAAAGGGAACCGTATTCTCTTCATCTCTCAAATTAGCAATGTCTGCCTTTCCATCAAAAGGTTTGATAGGAAGGACATCTTTGTTGGTATAAATCAAAAACATTTCCACCACACAGTGATCTTTTTTATAGCTTGACTTATTCTGTGCTCTGATTTACTTCTTTATTTCTGTGGCTGAATGTACCCCCAGTATTGGGGTTTTTTTAAATTCGTTGACTAGCTCCAACCTTAGCAATAAGATAGACGTCTTAAAGATGATGTTCTTTCAGGTGACATAAGGATAAGTAGTGACAGGAGGAAAGAACAGACAGAGGCAAGTCCTGTGAATTTATGACTGGCTGGACACTGGAAAAGCTGCGTGATGGACAATCAGGTCAAAAGGTGGAAGAATGCAAAGCAGATGGGGTTTGGGATATTATGACCAAGGCCACTTTGGCAGATTTTCATCCTCTTAGAATGCAACATGAATCTATCACGAGACATGAAACCTGAGGGAACTTAGTTCTGGTACTCCTGGATCTAGCTGTTAAGTATGCAAAACAGTGCCACAGGCATGTAGCATCATTGTAACCCATCATAGTGTTGGTGATACATTTCTGGGTGCTGTCATATCTCACCTCTGCTCTCAGAGCACCCACTGGGTCCAGTCCAGCTCAGGAGACTGTGACAGTAGAGGTCACAGAAGGGTAACACCAACAGTGGTTGTCAATATGGACATAGAAAATTCATCTAAAATGTATACAGCTCAGGGCTACATTTTGGCATACATGGCCATTATTTTTTGGACAATAATGAAGCACGTCAGAGTGATGATGACATTATTGATTTCTATAAATAGCAGCTTAATTTCATGTTCTTTCTAACAGGCTCAGGACTGGAAACTGAAGTAGTTGTTCCCAAACCATTCTCAATCAGCAGCACGTTGCCACTTTTTGCACTTAACAGTAAGGGCTAAGAGGAATTTATTCTCTCACCTTTTATTAGATTTGAAATTTGATCAGTGTTCCTAGCAGTGTGTGGGGTGAGACCACGCTCACGCTTGTGATTCCACCGTAATATCATCCACGAGGCAACCTGCTTACTGCAATTACTTTGGATGTGACGTGCCAGCTTTAATAAAAGGTAGCAATTTCAGACACATGGTGATAATAGCTTTTGCTTGTGGGCTCTGAGGAGGCATTAAGTGGTGAGGTTTTGGTCTTTTCTTACAGCAAGAAACAGTTGTGTCTTAAAAATAACTCCAATATCAGACACTGGTGAAGTGCAAAGCCAGCTTTCAGCAGACTGCAGAATGTGGGCTGCTGGTAGCTACAACTTTTCAATACCACAAAAATATTTGAAATGCAATGTCATAGTTATATCTCAAGGGCAGGAATTAACTTCTTGACACACACTTCCCTGGTAAGAGTAGGAAAGTGAATGTGGTAGGAAGTGTGTTATCAGAAGAGTGCATGATTCTTAGTGCTTGTCTTGGAGCTCCGTGTGGCTGTGGTTGGGGCAGTTCACCAGAGCATGCGAGAGAAGATGCTGCAAACCTATGCTGCATTGGTAGGAGTATGAAGGAGACATCAGGCCATATCCACTGACACAGTCAGATGTATTATTTTATTTTTCCCCAGAGACAGCTACCATACAGTGGTTGCTTTGCTCTAAAATCATCAATGGTGACAACTTCCCTGCTCTTCTCATTAGCACACTAACCAGCAATCATCCTCCATACCTCCACCGTGGCCAGAAGGCCTTGTCATAAATTTGTTTCTACACTGGGATAAATTACACAAGTTGTTCTGCAGATAAAATATATGCCTTCCTGGCTGAATATCATTGGTGCTCAGTGCAGGGTTTCCCTGGGGACAGCTTTGGAAAGGTTCAAGGGTACGAACTGGGGGCGAGGGGTAAGCAGTGTAGCATGAATGACTTTTTTGGGTGATTTGCATCTTAGTCTCAGTTCCCAGCCTTCTCTGCTGCTAAACCCAACAGAAATTGTCTTCTGGAGCCCTGATGGCTATTGCAGTGTCACGTCTGCAGGCTTTCATTTTACCATGCCTCTCAACACCATTAGTCAGTGATGAAAGGTGACATTAATTGATGCGCAAATTGTCTTCAACACCTCTCAAAGCCTGGGCTCACCACCAAAACTGACACCACAGACTGCTCAAGTCAACGCATTAGAAATTTTGCCTCTCTTGGGCTGTCAATGTGAGCCCTTGGAAAGGCTCAAATGACAGCACTGAGAGCCAAGCTGTTCCTGTGAAATCTAGCAGCCAAATGCCCTGGGACACTGCTTTCTCCTTGGTTTTCTTTGAAGTCATCAGTGATGTCAGGTTCCTCCGGAGAGCACCATGCTGCCTTGCACTCCCGCTGTAGTACTGGAGGCATCTCTCCAGCACTGTCCCCTAAGCTCTGTCCAAGGTTATCACGTCTGACTGTGTGTGGAGGCCTCCCATTCCCACTCTTGCAGGACCCCTGGAGCTGTTACAGCAGTTGGGAAGGGGAGAACAGATATTAGGAAGAACCTATGAGTATTCACTGCCTGGCCCCATGCAGAGAGCTGCAGCACAAAGGAGCACCATCTGACCAGGGGGCGCCTGTGCCGAAGTGTGAAATTCCTCTTCCTTAGGAGCCCAATCTGTTCCTGAGATGATTATCAGTCTTTCACACTCCCTTTGGTCTTGGCTGCTCACAAACGGGGTCGGCAGATCCCAAATCACGTGTGTGCCTACTGACCTGATCCCTTGATCCCATCTCACTGATGGGAGGTTTGCTCCAGCTCTGCTTGGGCAGAGGAGATCAGGAGTCCTCCAGCACAGCAGGTGACCTCTTCCAGGAGGGAGGTGAATTTTAAAAAGGTTGGGCTTTCAATCTAAACTGTGGTTAATAAATAAAATACATCTGAAACTACTTAAGACTCCCAGGGTAGCTTTATTCTGCTTCATGGCCTGGGAAAGTCGTTTGACTTTTCACTTCTTGTCAACTGGGCAGTGTGTGGCATCTCTATGTTCCTCTCATTATGTTGCATATCTGCCAAAGGCATTTCTCACTCCTCCTTTGGTGGCAACTGGTACATTAACTAAATTCGCTCTTTCCAGCAGATGGTGATGCTTCTGCCCCGTCTGTAAGTGTGTTCTGCCTCAACAGCTCCTATCACTCCTGCTCTTCACTTTTACTTGATATTCAGGCTGGAGGCTTCCAAGGGATTTTCTTACATCAATTTTTATATGACACCTTTTCACTGGACTTGTGATCAAAAGAAAATGTCAGACTCATTTTCTCAGCAAGTGTCATGGTAATGTGAGAGATCTAGGCTAAACTTTAGGGGAAACTTTTTTACCATAGGGATAGCTAAGCTGTCCTTTTCAATGATGAAACATGAAGTGCCATGAAACATCCTCAGGAGTCGTAGAGTAGTAAGAGAATATGTGTAGTAAGAGTAGTAAAGAGAATATCTGTTGGAAACCAGATATTGCTGATCTGTCTTTGTTATCCTGAGATGGGCAAAACTTCTGAAAGTCCTTCTGGTCCTGTCTTCATATTCTCTTATTAAATTTTTTGATTAATGGGTTGTTCTGAATATAACGGTTCATCCTGGATGTGGATGTCTGAGCCATGAAATATGTAATATAAAGGAGAGCATCGTGAGGTATGTTTTAAGAGGCAGTGATGACTTTCCAAATATGAGATCAGGGAGGGTGGGCTCGCTTGCTCTCGCTCTCTCTCGCTCTCTCTCGCTCTCTCTCTCTCTCTCTCTCGCTCTCTCTCTCTCTCCCTCTCTCTCGGCTCAGTAGCATAAGACAGTGTGCACATCAAACCTGAAACTGTGATGCAGATGCAAGGCCTTTTACTCTGCCTGATGTTAGGGAAGAGGAATTTTTAGGATGACTGAGGCAATACTTGACCTAAGCTGTGTATGAATCTGTGACTTTTCAAAGACAAGAGTTACTGGAATGGGGAGTCTATAAAGGTGGTACTAATGGACCTTGAGAAAGACACTAGAGATTTCCAAGGAGAAATGGCCATTTTCCTTAGTCAAGAAGCTCCTGGGAACACTTAAAAGGGAGAGAATCCAGCCTTGCCAGCATTTCTAAAACCTGGTTGAAAGAAAGAAGCATTGCTACTGACTTGCTTGCTGCCAAACCCTGCATCTCTTGTATTTCCACACGGCCCAGCAAATAGGGCATCTTTAGTTTTTCTGTGGTAAGGAGTGAGTTCAGACATTCTGAAATGCATCATATAAGTTAGTAACTCCTACCCAGCTAGCAAACTTCTCATTGTTAAATACAGAGATCAGTAGAGTAAATAACAAATATTTTTGAGCATGGAGCATTTGTAGGCAACTGAGTATCAGCAGTCATGCAACTGATCCTGTGTAAGTATTAAATTTGCTGGTTCTATTCTTGATATAAATGAACACTCAAGTGCATTATTAAATTTGCTTTTATTCCTGGGAAACCCTTTCTGGTTTTATAATCAGTGTTTTTTCTGCACTTGTTGAAGTGCTCCTGGCTAGAATTTACAATGAATATTCAAGAGTGACAGGGGTATCTTTGTTTAGTTACATTAATTTTTAATATTATTTATGGATACTTTAATTTATTTTTGTGTTATGTTTCTGCATAAATATATAGTCAAATTATATAAATACAAATAAAACTGTATATCTCTATAGTGAGACTTTTTCCTCCTTTATACCGATGTTTGGATCTGGAAAATTGCTTATGTAAATAAGATAACTTTTCACAATCCCAAAAGGGGAATTTCCTCATTATCCTTCTGTAAGGATGTGTGTTCTGCACCACAGATAGTTTGTTGAATTGCTGACTTCCATTTACATGCTTTTTTTCCTTAAAAAATAGGGTAGTTTCAGTGTCACTAAAAAACTAGCATGAGATGGCCACTCCCAGATGACGAGTTTCTTGTCCTAATGTGTCTGGTTTGCATTACTGAAGGTAGCACAAGCCATGTGAGAAGTCTGAGTAACAGTAAAGCCCTTGGACCTGATGTTGAAAAATTGCTGCTGCTGCATCAGGATTCTCATAGCTTGGGGGCCTATGCATCCCGTAATGTTTTTCTGCAGTCTTGGTCCCTTTTGTAGGGATCCTGGATCAGTTTGCTTGCTATGTGTAGACACTGGAAGTTGCTATGGGCTGCCTACTATTAGACTGAGTTCAGCTGCTTGGACAGTCTTCCACCTGGTTGTCTGCTCTGCAAGGCTCAGTTTCCATCCAGGTCCTGCTGGGACACAAACATGGGTCCTTGCCACTTTCCAGATGTTACCTCTGTTTTCATCTGCCCATGGTCTTGGTTTGGATATAAAATTAATTTGGGCTCAAGAGAAGGTTTGATGCCCCATTTTGATACAGCTCTCAAGCAGTTGCAGGTGACAAGTTTGTTGTGACAACATTCACAGCTCTTGAGTTTTAAGTAGGATGGTGTCGTGGGGTACCTGTCGTGAGGTCTTGGTCCGAGGGGAAAAGAAGGACACACAAGACACACGAGGATGGTGAGACAAAGAGATGTCTGCCTGCTCAGCGCAGCAGGCAGCCTTTATTGAGTTTGCCAACTTCACACACAACACAAACATATTCCCACAACAACATCCAGGAATCCAGCACCTGCACATTATCAAACCGTCTTAACCTTGTACTCCCTGCAACCCAAGGCCGTGTCCATGGAAACCATCTAACCAGCTCCACTGCTCCCATGGAACATGGCCTCACTTTTGCACTACCTCAAACTTTAATTGTGGGGCTTCCCCCCACAGGATGGAATGAAGCATGTGACAAAGTTAATCAGATCAGTGGTTTTGAAGGTATTGACAGATTACCAGTACTCAAATCATTATATCCAGGCTGTATGTCCGGGTCAATAACAGTGAGAGTGATAAAATCTGCATATCATGTGGTCGTGCCTTGTGATAAGGTTGTGCTCTTAGCATCTGGTTATATACTTTGAGTGTTAGTAGTTGGATAAATTTTGCTTTATCACATTAAAGTTTTATTTTATATTTTTTTGATTTACATAAACATTCTCATTACTCCTGGGAATTTTATTTAGTAAGAATCTGCTATTGTAACTACCACTGAACACAGATTATCAAAGGCCTTAAATTTTAGAATTCACCGACATTTCCAAAAAATTACTCTTAGTTGGAAACAGTTTCCAGACTTTGTATCTAACAGCTTCTCAAGCATCTCAAGCTGTTTTCTAAACAGCTACGCTGCTGAGCTGTTTAAGACTACTTAGTGGAATTTATGTCACCTAGTATTTAAAAGCAGTTATAATGATAATTGCATTTGAGCTTGTTCCTCAGCATTCCCTAAATGCTTACTGAAAACAAATAAGACCCAATTCAGGCATCTTATGAGGCTGAGGAATATTCCTCATTGACTGCAAATTTGTGTTGAGGTGCTAAGCAAGCTGTAGAGAGCTGCACTGTATGTGCCTCTTTTGGTTAGAGGGCTCCTGCCCTCTGTCTCTCTCTGTGAACCATAGATGCAAACCTTTGAGCTCCCTTTCTAACTCTGCTCTTCTAAAATATCTTGGCTGTTACACTTCACTTTGGATACTGTCTGAGGAACAGCTTTCTTCTTTCTCTGTATCCTGAGCCCTATCTTTCTGCCTGTGTCATTTCTAGCTTTCTCTCCCAATATCATATTTGTCCTTTAATTTGGAGCTATAGCAGTGAGAGGAACTCATATTGTGTTTGGAAAAATGTGAGAAAAGGCTACTCTGAACAAATAGTCTTTGTAGACCCTGTCTGCACCAAATCTTCTGTAATTCTTTGTTCCCAGTGCAGTACTTGGGATTGTACAGTCACAAGCACACAGTTAGTGAAGGCACGTGAGGATGAAACCGCAGGAGGGTATTGCCAAAGTCACAATAAGCAGTTTCTTAATGCTAACCTTGTTGGTTAGGAAAATAGAAGCATGACTGTTCCCTTTGAAAATGTAGTTCATCAGCAGAATTCTTCAGTATGTTTTTCACAATTCCCTCAGAGTTGTCAGTGGCTTTTTATAAGTGAACTGCAAGTAGTCTATAGTATTAAATATTTAATCACAGTTAGGTACAGTATATTCATCAGTTTGTAGAGTGAGCTTGTCAAAAGGCTCCTTGTTTTTGTGTTCAAGTCAAGTCATATTTTTCATGCAAATCTGTTGGGTCTGTTATATGGACTTAAATTGCTGCTTTGCTTGCAAAAATAGAAAATGAAGAAACTAAAGCTGTTAGGGCTCTAAATGATTTTGAATACCTTCAGCAAGGATGTAGGATGTTTAGTGAAAAACATAAGAACGTAAAAGCCTGTGTTTGGCTTGTAAGGCATGTTCATTGATCATGATAAGCTTTATTCCACCTTTGGTACTTTATTCCTTTTGGAAAAGGTGGCTTTATTTCCCATTAGAAGTACCCTTAGCAAATCTCACATCATAAGGGCTTTTGGAAGTTTTTACTGTTCATTTTTGCAAGCACTGAACAATCAGAATTAAAAGTAATGCGAGATAATGAGTCTGTGCTGCTTGTGGCCTCAAGGTATAGAACTTGATAGGAAACCAGCTAATGAGAATATCCACAGTTGTACTAGGAAGGATAAGGAGAAAAATACCCAAGAATTGTAAACCCTCATGCTTCAGAGCCAGCCTTAATTGGAAGGGAGGTATGAAGAAACTTCCGCAGTGCAGAGCATACCTATTTTGATGGCTTCTTGTAACTTCTTTAGGAACGTCTGGTACTTGTCCCTGTTAAAGTGAAGGTGGTGGAGTTAAGAATTGCTCATAGCACTAGTCAGATATCATAAATTTAAAGATGAAGATGCCGATTGCACATTATTTGGCAGCTATATGGAGCATTAGATTTCTATGTGGATATGAGTTTTCTTAATTAGTCAGTGGAGGAATGACTCCCCTTCCCTGGGGAAAAAAATGTATAAAAAAGAGATGGTATAGGACTGGAAGCAGAAAGTCAGATGTATGCTTAAAAACATGGATCAGGATATGTATATATAAAATAGGAAGCAGAAAGCACAAAGAAAGGTTTAATAAAACCAGCTGTACTATATATTGTTAAATTACCCCAGTGGTTTAGGATTTCAGCTCACCATTATGTCTGCATAGATCATGACTGGTATTGCTCCATAATTGTCTAGAGTCTTGAGGTTGGCTGGAAGGTATTTTAAAAGATTTTTTTACCTTGAAGCCTTCTGAAGCAATTTGTCTCGTCCCTGAAAGCCAGGAATGCCTGCTGCTTTCTGTCTAACCCATGACATGGTTATCTTCATAAAACTGGAGCTAGGGTTTAGCTCAGCCTGTCTTTTACTGCTCATTTCTATTACTGTTTCTAAAGCAGGAGCAAGCTGATAGTTTTTATTCACTTTAGATAAACCTGTAGTGAGTTGATAGCAGCAGCGTGCATATTAATTGGGGATTAAAGCATTGGTAAAATGGGCACATTTGGCCATCCTGAATAAGTCCTTCAGCATAGTATCTCTATAGTAATTTTAGTAGTCACTCACAGGGGCAAGAGGTGGCCAAGAACAAACCTGCAGAGGATTGTAACTATTGTTACGTTGCCCTCTGAACAACATGGAACAACAGGGGAAATGAAAGACTTGATTTTACCTTGCAGTAGAAAATTGTGGCTAGAGCTGGGGGCTGACCATCTGGTCCTCTGCTACATAGCCTAATAATGAATTGAGAATGCACTCGTTGACCTTTTTTCAAATGAAATTTGTCCCACAATCACAAAGACTTCTTTTCACCTTAATCTGTCTTTTTAAAAGAAATTTTATAACCTTATGACTTCAGGAGGAAAAGGAAAATAGTCTATTAATTGGGAAAGTTTTCCCTTAACTGTTCTTTGCTGGCAAACCTCAGAAACCTCTTTTGACTGCTTGTAAAGAGTGTTCATCTTTGCTTGATGATAATAGTTACAGTGAGAATTAGATTGATGCGACAGTAAAAATTAGGAGCATTGAAAGGGTCAGCACTGAAAGTGTCATTAAGATTTTTTGTTTAACCAGCAGCTCTTTTGGTTGTAACTGTTATAAGTAACATAAAGTCAAAAATAGACTCTTAGTTTAGATATTTTAGGTGGGGTAAGGGCTGGATTCAGAGCTTTGCTGTTTTTCAGAATAGCTCTGAACTGATTGGTTTGGTCCCTTTTTTCTATAAAAGCAGTTCTTGTCGCCTTCTTTGTCCTGTGTCATCTCTTCTAAGAAGGAGAAGTGATCTTGGCAACACAAATTAAAGTGAAATATTTTTAAGCAATGGAAAAAATATAATTCCTTATAGTCCACTTTAAAAAAGTGTATTAACTCTGGGATTTGTGGGATCACTTTCACAGATATATTATGGACTTTATCTATGGCTGTTCATCGCAGTGTACAGATCTTCCAGCAATTCACTTGGTCTGATTTACTTTAAATTCATGAATCAACCTTTTGATAGTTTCTACAGCTGCACTCCTGCGTAATAGAAGTCTTCTCTAAATCACTATATGTGTATATATGCACATGCATGTTTTTACATACAGAATGCCAAATGTTTTCCTACAAATTACAGGCAACCAAAGAACACATGTAATGCAAGAATGTAAGAATCATATTTTTAAAAAAAAAATTTAATTAATGTCTTTTCAGTCTAATCAAATGCAATAACTGCTTATCATTAGACCAATTATAATAAGAATCTACATCACCAAATTTCTGTAAAGGATCATTAGTAGTACAGTAAAATTATGTTCCCAAGTATCTGTCCTTTCCTCCGATTACATTTCCATCCTTTAATTAGTAGGGTGAGCTGTCAGCATCACAGCATCATCCTCAAAAAAGAGGATGATATTGATGAGGAGGAATTTCTTCTCCTGAGTTTTTGATTCACTTAAAATTATTTTTTCTCAGTGGTTCAAAATTACAATAGTTCATAGATTGTGCTCTCCTGTTGGTTCACAGGTTAGTTGTACCACAATTACCTACTTTTGCTAATCTTCTGTACAAACTATGATTTCTCTTTTGGAGCAGGAAAAGAATATGCAATTGCACAAAGCTAAGGAGAACTAAAGTTAAGTAAATTAGGTAACGATGCAACTAAGACAATTTCAAAACCACAAGGCAGTCAACAGGCAAATAAACACAGGCAAATTTCACTTTACAGCTGGTCAAATGAGGCAGTAGGCATCTAATTGTAGAGGAAGCCTCAAACACAGCAAAAGTCAAACTCTTCTTGACTTATGTAGGTACAGCAAAAACCAAGCTAAAACGTCTTCAAGACCAGACAAGGTCTAACAATGGTTGGAGTCATGTATAACTCATACAGCTAATCATTGTTGTAAAACTTTGAGGTGTGGTACAAGCACGTTTACCAACAAGGCTCTGGCTGGGCCAGAGGGGTCCTAACTGCATGTGGTAGTTTGAGCCCTATCTTTCTCAGGATTGCAGGAAGGTGAACTTGGGAAGCAAAGCAACAAAAAACAGTTGCAAAAGGGAGATTGACAGTATTACCCCTCTGCAGCATGATTTACAGATGCTTGAAGAAATCCTCCCAAAGGGAGAACCAGGTTCAGTTGCCTCCTGCTCCTGCAAGGCCTCTGACCCAGCTGTCCTGGCCTCCTTGGAAGCATCCTGGCCACCAAGCTGTCTCTCACTTTAGTCGATGGCTCTCGCTGTGCTAAATCCAGACAGAGGCTCCTCCACCACAGAGTTTTGTTACCACCCAAACTTCCGCAGCCAATGGTGCTTGGTGTGCAATAGCTTTCCCATTGGCAGCAGGGCCTCAGTTTCTGAGGATTTGGGTTTTAACAGCTCGCGTCCCTCTCTTCCCTCAGGGCATAAAGAAACTTGCAACAGACTGCAATATGTGTTATGGGGGTCTTGATGGAAATGAAGTCATGGTGAAACACAAATGTTCAAAGAAACGTCCTTCCCTGGCTCTAAAAGAGACTGGCAATGAAACAGGAAGGGTAATAGAAAGGATTATGGCCCCTTTCCATGGATATATTGACATACATTCTGTGGTGTTTTAACAGATTGAAAGCTCCTGGAGTTGGAGTGCAGACAACATGTTCTCAGTAGCAGGCTACCCATGGTTGTATGCATTCATGTTTGGAGCACTTAGAAATAAAAAGTTCTATTGCCTTCAAGTTGTTGCACACCGATTACAGTATAATCTAATAAAATGCAGATGTTCATTTGAGATGACAGTGTCATGAAACAGCAGGACCGTTAGGAACCTTAATTTTTTGACAGCCCCTGGTTCTGTCTTAGACAATTCCCTGTTGAAAATCTTTTCACATTATATTTTCATGCTTGAAGCATGCAGTGTTACTTTGCTGTTCTGGGCTTGACTACATATTGCCAGGCATTTTTAGTGGAAAACGTTTGGAGGGAGTTGTGTAGCCCTAGTCCTCTTTTTGTCTTTTGGCTTTGACTCAGGGGACACCTCCTGCTTCCTTTGAGGGAGCTGGTCTGCAAGAGAGACAGTCTGCAAGGAGGGAAGGAGCACAGGCAGCCTCATCCTTCCAGTTCACGCTCCAGGACCAATACTGAAAAGCGGGTGGTTGTTGACAGTGTGTGGATGGTCATAAAATATCATAAAACCAGAGGCTAACTAGAGAATCGAAATAAAACTGCTCTCAGACTGGTGGTAGCAGATGCCATCAAGCTTGTAACAGCTGGAAGGAAGTATGAGCTGAGGGAAGAGGAATTTTAGAGATGCTTCCCTTCTGACCAGAGCTGTATAGTTGATCTGCTCTATTACAGCTTGTTTGATGAGCAATTGCACTGAAGCAGAGCTGATTTCTGCCTGTCAAAGCTCTGGCCTTAGCATTCATTTCAAATTCCAGAGGAAACTGAAATAAGTAGGCAAGTGGTAGATTGACATATGAATGGAAAAGCCTGGAGAATTGACATAGTCACAAAGCATCAAGTATCCTGTGTTGAAGTATCAAGGACCCATTGGTTAGGCAAAAATGACAAAGTGGGATATGTTATGTTTTGTGTAGAGAGCAGTGACTGAACCAAAGCATTTATATTAGTACAATAGCTTATGTGGTGCTCTGGCTCCTGTATCAATACTCTATTCCCTTTTAATTTGCTCTAAATATGTCATTTTTAATTTGTTGAGAAGCAACTGTGCTCTGAACCACTAGAAAGCCAGCAGTGGCAGTTTTGGATTAGCAGCACGCCCCATTTGATGCATGGCTTGATCTCTGTCTTCTCTCTAGCTCAAAGTCCTGTGGAAACTCCACTGAATTTATCTCTCAGTCATTTTTCTGAAACAAATCAGCTTGGCAAAAGAAGCTATATTATTTGTAATAATTTTGCCATTATCTCTCCTCCAAAGAGATCTCTTGGGGCAAATGCTTGTGAATATATCATTATTTGGCATACAAACTCAGTTTTTTCCTGAAGAACTACAGGAGCCAGTAGGGCATGCATTAACTTTATCCCTTAGTATTGATAGAAGAAGGAAACTGTTTAAGATCAGTTTAAGATTCTGCTTACATCTGATCCATTTGTTAGGCTGTGGGTTGAGGTTGGAGAGAGTATTGCAGACTGCATCTTGCTGCACTCCTGCATTTGAATGAGTTGGGCACTGTCACAAGACCTAAGTCTTGAAGTACATGGAAGATCTGACTCAGCTCTGTGCCAGAAACAAGAGCACATGCTGGGGGTTTGCCCAGGGGCCTCTTCCCAGCTTGCAGGCTTAAATAAATTTCCAGTCCAAAAAGGGCCATAAGACTGCAAACATCATCTGGGAACTTGCTTCTTGGGAGAGATTTCCTCAAAAAAGGATATGTACAGGAGAGATCCATAACCTGAGGGAGGTTCTCCTCATTCATTGTTGTCAGTTGGGTGCATTTACCCTGTTTGAGTATTTGGTCCTGCTGGTTGCAGGTACATATAACCAAGCTATTGATATTCCTTAACAAAAATTGACACACATGAGCCAGCATGATACTAGTGATGTTTGACAGCAGTTTGGAAGAAAGGTGTGCTGTTTAAGAGTGATGATAAGAAGTTATAATTATTAATTTTTTTTTTACTTTTTTTTTCCCCTGGCTATGCTTGCGAAGTTTGCAACCTTACAAAAATATTAATAAAAGTCGTATAAAACAACTAAAGAGTCTTCTAAAATGAAGTTCGGAAAACAGAATCTTCTCTCTCTATAGAATCTTCTCTCTCTATACATCTCTAAAGTTCCCCTCTTTTACCTTTCCATTCTTAGAGTATTCTGATAGTGACACATAGGCTCCTACATAACTGTGGAGAATAACTGACAGGATTTTGGAAGTGAACTGAAAGGGAATGCTTGCATATTTTTCTCATTTTTCTAGCTGTCCCTCTGCCGTGCTTAGTTAATACTGCCCAAAAAGGGTAAAAAAAAAAAATCACAAGAGCATCAAGGATGCCGCAAGTGCATGAAACATGACTGTGCTTTCCTGGTCTTTGGGGAAGAAAATAATCTGGTGTTGCTGGTGCCTGATGAGTTTCTTTTTTCCTATGAGTCATATGTTCATAATTCCCTTTTGGATATGTGGATTCTCTGATCACCATTAAGTCAGCTGAAGTCATGCCACAGCTTGAGCACAGGGAGGCAATAACATGGCCTGCCATCCTTCAGTTGGCTGCTTGTTTTTATCAGACCCACAGAAACTCAGATAGAGAATTCTCTCTTCCTGTCAGATAAAGGTTAAAATCAGCTAAGAGAGAAAAAAATGTTATTGGGAGAGAATGACAGGCACACATAATGTGTTCACTTAACTCAGTTCTTTGGAAACAGGGACTGTCTGAGGTTTGCAGCATGTCAGCAGGTGTGGCTTCTGATGGGGGAAGCTGCATTTCACGATTATTCATGAAGTATCATTAAGATGTACATATTTAGGAACTCCCTGCCTGCTCCCAGTCTTTGCAGCTCATGAAGCTTTTATGCTGAGTAACTTAGTTCACCACATCAGGAGAGCGTAATTGCTTTTTTTTTATAAAGGTGAAGAAGAGTTGCTTCCCAAGTGATATCAAGTATACATGGTATTAGAAGGTCAACTATCACTCCTGAAGGTTCACTTAGGAGCCATTCAGCATCCAGCAGAGATCTCAAGAGAGAGGTGTAATGAGCCATATGGGTGGTAAGAATTTTTTTGGGTGAGCTGCTACATGGCTAAGCAGTTATGCCAGCCTGCATTGAGGCACATATCACAAAGCAGTTTGAGAAGGCATTTAAGCACACTTCTAAAGCTATGCATGTTCTTGAAAACAAGGAAACTAAACCATATGCACAGTGTGTTTCCCTGAATAAAAGCTTGGGAAAAAATCTGAAAACCAATGACTGCAAAGGTTTAAAAATAATCACCAACTTTAGGTTTAACAGAGCTATGGAAAAGACACATGTTGTAATATTCCTTATATGTGTTGTGTTTTCCTCTTGTTAGAAATTAATCTTAAGTCCAGAGGAGGCAGGAGTTTGAGCAAATGCATCACGGACCACAGGGTTTTCAGTGACTCAATGAATTCAGAGTCACCTGTCACTCATGGGTCTGAGTCCTATCTGTTTGACCCATTTTCCCACTCTTGCACTGTATTAAATTTTGCAGCACTAGTTTCCAAATCCATGACCAAAGCAATTTTTTGCCACAGCTGTGGCTCTCAGGTCATAGTGCTGTGATCACAAATCCGTCTATCATCCAGAAAAACTGGCAAGCTGGCAAAATGCAGCAGCATCGGTACTAATATCTGATCAAATTTGATATTTCAACTTCCAGTGAAAAAATGGACTGTCAACTCAATTATTGTTTGGAGCAAAACACAACAGTACTGTTGGCTGCAAGCCATGCCATTACTGGGACAATTGAGTTTTATGCTGAGGAATAAAATATTGTTATCCTTAAGAGTGCTTGTCTGTGTGTACACTGCACTCCAGACCTCCACGCACCTCCAGCACATGAGTGACAAAACTGTTTCCCTTAGTGTGTCATCTGTCATGTGCATAACCAGATGCTTTAAGGACACCATGCAAAGGGGGCATGAATGATACTGTGTAATTACTGCTCTCCTCAACCCCTGTTATTCAAGAGACAGCATTCACACCCTACATATGTCCCAAGGATGAGTTCCTTTTAATCTCTGTTCTTTTTTTCTTTTTTTTTTCTTTTTAATTTCTTTGTTTTCATCTAAGAAATCATGGAAAAGTTTATATTGAAAGGGACTGTGGAGGTCATCTAGCCCAACTCATACTGAAAGCTGGGGCACCTAAGTCAGCTTCAATTCAGATGTGATTTGCTTCCACCAGGTACCAAAGGGCTTCTGTAAATAAGGGTGCCTCCATCCTTTCCTAACTGACTCAAGCACTCCTTTGGCCACTGTCATGGCTCTCCCAAGGTCACTGTGGTTAAGAGGCTTATGAGTCCATGTCTGTGGACTCCTACATCTATGGGAATTGTGCTGTCTGTTTATTGTCCACTCTTTGGTCAGGAAAGAGCATGTTGAGAGCTGATTCTATTTTTTCTAGTAGAATCATTCTCTGCTCCCATAGCAGAGGACTGAGCTACATTCAGTAACTTCAGCTAGTGCAAACTTTGTAGTGAAATCCAAGGCCAGAGCATGGTTTCAGAGAGACAAATTGTCTGACACAAGCGTGGCTTTGTAGCCTTGCACTCTGAATATTGATGTTCCATACTTGTAGGCTTCTTGCATTTCTCCATCAGTGTTGAAGGATCTGGAGGTGTCACTTCATTTCACAGAACTGTGGTCATGAATGATGGAGCTACAATTGCACCACTAAGATTTCACGTGGTCCAGAAGCATTTTAACCATGTTAAACCCATCTTTCTAACTCTAGTTGGAAAGTGTTCCTAGTTTCTGCTTCATTGGCATTGCCTGCAAAGATGGGTTTTCCAGGCTCTCCCTATGATGCACCTCCCACAGAAGCCATGGGACCCTGCTGAAAAAAAGACTCCTGAATCTTTCAGCCTGTCTGCCGCCAGCTCACCTTTCCTAGTGTTTTAGCTCTGGAGACATCCTCTGCCTTAAAATTACTTCTTTGGCTGTGGGCCCTCCTTCCACTGAAGAGTTGATTCCATAAGGACACATAACACCACCAAGGATGTATTGGTTTTACATCATAAGCCCTACCTCACTTGATTTCTATGTTCCATCACTGCAGCATAAGAAGAGTTTTCTGATTTGATCGCCAGGTTGTCTGATTCATCTCTCTCCTTTGATGAATAATCAGCACCCCATCAATGAGTGAATATCTTTGGAGGTATGCAGGAAGGCATGCAGAGGAAGTCTAGCTTTTCAGATTCCTGTGAAGGAATTGGAGAAGCTTACGTGTGAACTCAGGGATACATACATTTGCACCAGTCAGCCCTAATCCAGTTAGTCCCATCCTCTTGCTGGAGAACAAGGACAGGAATAGATGTCTGTCGCTCATGTCTTGCACAAGCCCAAGGCTGGCAAGCCCCTTATGAGGCTGTGGTCCTCTTTCTCACCACTTACCTTTTCCTTCAGTGGTTCCCATGGCCAAATGAAAGGTAAGACTGTGGTGTTGCACTCTTGAGATAAGGATGAGACCAGAAGAACTGGGAAAAAAGGGCAGGAAAACAAACAAAAAACCCATGAAACAACCACAACACAATCCTCTGTTGATTTTGTTTGATTTGCAATGCCAAGATACCAGGAGATGCAGTTCAGGTCTTTTGAGATTACAGATCCTGCATGTGCTGGACATGTGCTATTGGGAAGTCATGATGGTCAGGAAAGATTATTGTTTGCACTGCCTGGGGAAGAACAGTTGGAGCAGTATTCCCCTCACCTGCCCTCACATCTGCAGTCTGTGTATCCTTGTCACTCCAGGCTTACAGGTTGCAATACAGGAAATTCCAGATATAGATCAGAAAAGACTTTTTCACCCTGAGGATGGTCAGAGACCACAGCAGATACTCAGAGAGGCTGGAGTTTTCATCTTGGGAGATATTCGAAATTCAGCCAGTCCTTGAGCCACCTGATCTTTTTCCCCTGATTTGTGCAGTGAATTGATCTATATGTCCTTCACATGTCCCTTACCACCTGAATTATACTGTATTTCTCTGACCCTTTAATCATTACAAAAAAATAGGCCATTCTAAGGCAGGGCCTTGTCTGTTTAACAGATGTATCATCTAGGGAAAGATGAAGGTCTGCCAGAAATGTTTTATTTTGGTTTCAGTTTTTTTGTCTTAATTGAAGATTAGTAAATCAGTAACTAAGCATGTATTTTTCTCACTATGGCAGAAAGGATTTTATGCACATAAGCAGTTTCTGTTGCTGCCTGCAAACACAGAGAAATTGTCTGATGAAGTCAGAGATGAGAATTACTTCTCAGGATACTGGCTGTTTTTACCATTTTTTTCTTTTGCTTTTAATATTATATGTGATATTTCTTCACATTAATATCGGTGAAGATTTTTTTTCAGACTCCACAATATTCAAATAGCAAATAGTTCTGTTGTCATGGAAATTATTACAGAATTAGGCCACAAAGAGTGACAGTGACTCAGTAGCCAGGTGATACAGGCACTCAACTGGGAAAAGAGAAATCTATTTTTCAGCCTCTGCTCCCATGAACATACAATTATTTTTTCCCTAATGAAATGGAAGCACTGGGAGGGGATGTCTCAGAAAACTCCTGTCAGGTAACTGCAGTATTCCTTCTGGCCTGGATTCAGATCTCTTGTCCTTATAGGGCAAGAGAAGGGAATTTCAGTTTCACATATATTAGCAGAAGGAATTAATCTCTCAATGAGGAGGTGGGAGAGGCAAGATGGCCACACTTGCCTGTCCTTGCCCAGGTGCTTAGGCAAGCTATAAGCACACTTACCCATCACTGCTGCAGCTAAATGAGGTGATAGACAAATGGGTGCCTAATTTTAGTCACATCAAAATTCAGCCAAGCGTGAAACTGTTTCCTCAACATACAACAGATGTAGGCTAAGGAACGCAGGCATTGATGGGAATTTGTAAGGGTGGAAACAGAGCCAGGAGTACTGGGGATCTCTCTGTATCAGCATGGGAGCCTATGCTGATCTTCTGAGTTCAATGCTTCAAGGATTGGTTTGCAAAAAGAAAAATTTTAATAAAAATTGAAATTGTGAGCCTTTTTTGTACAAAGCATTGAACTACAAGAGGATGAGCAGTCCCGTAGCAAATGAGACAAAATGGACTTCCTGAAGTTCCTTCCAGCCTAAACTACTCTGTGGTCCTGTCTTAAATATCTGGCACACAATCAGGGGGGTTAAAAATGCTTAAACCCATTGTTCACAAAACAGTCAAATTTAAGTGGTTTCTTCAGATAAACTTCTCCAGACATGACCTTCTTTCTCATGTGAAGTGCTTACAGCAGAAAACCAATTCAGCTTGAAACATAAGAGCATTTACTCTGATTTTAGTACTGATTCTGATACTTGTTTATTATTGAATTTCATAGAAGCAGTAGAATAAAATAAAAACATTCCATCAGGAAAATAGGAATTTACATCAAAACTTTGACCACCTAGTAAGTCCTCCCTTAGTCATCAGAATTCTTATTTTTTTTTAGCATCAGCTTTTAGCTCAGTACTTACTTTCTTGCAAGAGGAAATGGCAGTGCAGTTCTGTAACCTATAATCATTTGTCAGGGATGGGGTGGAAGAAGATTAGCTTATAACACTGTAATCTCATCTGCTATCTGTTTTTGGACAGATTTTGATTAATTCCCCATTAAGCAAATTCAGTGGTGTGCATTATTATAGTGTCATGCTTTTCTGTAGCATGCTACCTGTGCCATGTGATGAGCTGTCCTGAGGGCAAGAAACCAATAAAAATGACATTCTTGCTTATTATTTGCACCACTGCCCTTTCATAGCCCATCATCAGCCTATGTTGCCTAAGTCAAAAGTTAATTAGAATGACTGCCACTTTCGTGTCATATAAAAGATGATTATTGTATGTACAGGAGAAGTTATATGTCTCCTTATATGTGTTTGTCAGCAGCTCTCCCAGTTGTGCCTCATTCTTTGTTTTAGTGATTGCTGTCAATAGGAATATGGGACATTCAACAACCATGAAGGTGCCAGGATTAAATGCTCAGAAAATTCAGCAACCTGTTCACCAAGAATGAGATGTTTCTCTGGGAAGGCCTTAACTCCACTAATCGAAAACTCTTCTTTGTACAAAATCATCCTTTTTAAAATTATTTTAAGCTCTTCCATTTTATTTACGTCCATCACTGGAAGAAGATTTGTGAAAAGATAGCAAAGAACAATTCTTAAAATACGTGGATATGAATTGTAAGATAAAAAACTTAATTGCAGTTTAGACTTTAGATTTATTTGAAATGGGGATAATGATAGTAATTACCCAGTTTGAGTTTTGTACAAGGCTAATTAGATCCCAAAAGCATTTGTATGCACAAGGCAAACCATAAATACAAAAGACCATCTGGTCCTTATCAGCTTACAACACTAACACTGTCTGTAATTATTTTTTCTATATTGTTTTGATGTTGACATTTTATGATGCAATACATCTAGCCATGGTTAGGGAATAACCTGTAAATGCTTTTTGATTGTTGATGGGTTTGGGATTTTCTCCTGGGTTTGAAGACATTGTCTAACTAGGAGTGTAGGGAAGCAGTCTGGAGTTCAATCACTTACACTACAAATGGATCAGTGTTTTAAACTGAGTTTGATTGTGGGGTTTTAATCTAAATTGTTCCATCTGCTTTTTCCATCATTCTGAGGTTCAAAAATAATTTATGAATATGATGATAAGGCTTTATCAGGCAGCAAAGTAGTTTTAAGTAGTTCCACAGTAATACAGGGACTATTTCTGATGTCCTTGATCAGGCTTTAGAGCTTGCCATCTAGAGCTGCCTGTGGTTTTGCTCCAACATGAAGTCCTTGTGTGGCCATGTAAAAGTCCCATGTTAACACTGTGAAGTTCCATGTTTAGTTACATGTTTAGTCCCTTCTCTGCTGTAAGGACGGCTCTTCATACCTCTGTCCCATGAGCCCAAGCTGGTGGGATGTCCCAACAGGACCTCTTCCAGGCTGCACATGGGTGCTGTGCTGCAGAAGAAATTGCAGCAGACTCTGTGGAAAGGGTTAATCAAGCCCCACAAAACACAGGGAGGCAAGACTGGCTCTGAGCCGTAGAGAGGTGTTGAACATGATCAAGTCTGAGTGATTTACCAGAGCTACACAGAGAGACAGTGCCAGCTGTGTTCTGTGGCATTTTGTGGGTTCTCTAAATTTTTCTCTAAGAGGAAAATTCTTGTGCAGAATTTTAATCAATTCCTTATTTATGAAAACTGTCACTGACTTGATGGCTTCTGACAGCTCCTCTCAGTAGCAATCAAAGACTAAGTAGTCAGTCCTGCTGGTGCTGCCCAAGGACCCATGCAGGCTTCAGGGATCTGCCTATGCAAATCCAAGTGCAAATCAGAGAGTTTTCCACTGAAATTAGAATTGTTTTAATCCAGTCCTAATTCACTTCATTCCAGATATCTCCTTAGCCATTGACTATCTAAATGTTTTCTAGGACCCTGCATCAGTCCAAATCTCTAAATCTGGCAAAAGTTATGTGCTTAAAGTAACAAATTGTCCTGAAATTGAATTTTGTATAAAAAATTTATTTGATGCAGATGCCTTTATTTCTCTTTGTGCAAGGGGCAGGATATTCTTTTCAAATATTTTTCTGTTACTTGCAATGTTGGAATCTAACATCTCTAGTGCTTTAGGGTCTGTGCTTTTTGTAAGAACAAGCACAAAACAGATAGACAGCCCTTGGAAGTCACCCAGAGTCTGTAGCTAGAGGCTATCACTAGGGGAAATAACAATTTTACGGCAGAGAAGCGTGTGAGTTCTCAAACCTAGACTTCATACACCCCTGTCCCCATCCAAGGCTAAGCTGCGCAGTAGGAGCCACAAAGGGTGAGTTTGCTTTATAATATAGACTGTCAGGGAAAAAATAACACTGTTTTACTACTAAAATTGCTTTGGAGAATTTTGTGGAATCATCTTGTTTGAGTTTTATAACTGTGTGTAGGAAATTGCTTGGGATTAGTCTTGAGAGTAGTGTTTTGCATGTGACACCAGTGGACCTGCTGTATGCAAGGGTGAGCAAAGTACTTGCAGTGTGCCTGAGGCTAGCGCTGGTGTGGGGCAGGAGCATTCAAGATGTGACAAAACCTTCCTTTTTGTTGTCCTCTTCCTCCTCTTCCTGTGGTGATTCCAGCTCTCCCAGCAAGTATCTGAGCATCCACCACCTGCTTCCCCCTCAGTATAATCCCCAGATCTGCCTGCACTTCCTCCAGGCCATGGCAAATGTGGCTTAGTTTTGGTTTTTTGCATGTGAAATTAACACCTCTTAGGGGATTGCTTAACTGAATGGGGACCTCTAAAACATTAGCATTTCTGGAGCCAAGTTCTGTAGGCTGTGAGGGGACACTCGGGTGGTTACTCTGGTGAAACATCATTATTATACACTTAGGCAACAGGAAATCTACTTCTGCTAACTAGTCACCAGGGGCCAGATCCAGAAAACATCGATTGCCTAAAATGAGGCTTAGAATTTAAAGATATAAATCTAATATTGCAGTCCCAAAGTCATAATTACTTACACATAACCTTGATGTCTCTTCAGCTTTTCAGTGTATTTGCGTTAACAGTGAACACTTATCCCTCTCCAGGGTCCTGGGCTTCTTTGTGGTCTCAACAGGACTGATCAGCCTGGATTGCAAATCACGTATAGAACTGGATGAGCTTGATCCATGGACGGTTTCTCTGAGCATAAGGAATGCCTGTTGGGTGGGTTGGGCTCCCTGCACCTTATCATTACCAAGCTATATTTGAAGTTGTGTGTAAGAAGAATGGAGGGGCTCTGATGAAATAATGTGGTAGCTACAGCACTTATCCAGGAAGCTTAATGTTCTCTCACCCCAAAGATTCAAGATGGCATTTCTCCTCTTCCAGGACATGAGTGTACTAGGTTAGAGGCACTATACTGATACTTTTGGTACCTTTCTTCTATTCTGGCTCTCAGTGCAAAGAAAAGAATTAATGATTTTCTGTAATGGAAGGAGAAAAGTAAAGCACAGCAAACTTTGCAGAGAGAGCAAGAGAAAATATGACTTTCTGTTACAGGGCTATGAACATTTACCTGGGAGAGGATGTTCAGACCCTCTTCTCTACTGTTGAGGCAGCCTTGGTGTTTCTTGCTGAGCCACAATTGAATTAGCATAGCCAACATAAAACTGGAGGATTTCCAAAGTGAGATTCTCCACCAAAGAGCTCCTAGATTGGTGATCCAGTTTAAGCTTTCTCTAACAGCCAATAAATTTTAGATATGTTGTTTTGCTGTGGTGCAGCGCCTGTAGGAGGAACAAGATAGTTTCTGTATATTTCCACACACAAGCCTTGAGGTTTGGGTTGTCTGTTCTCTGAGTAGGTGGGATGTCAGGTTCTGGATTCATGTCCCAGGCAGAGTCAGGAGCTCAGGACTGGCCATTCCTGCTGGTGTCCACTAGTACTGAGGCTTCTACCTGTTGTCATGGGTAGATCCACTACCACTGGCCTCAACTTGCTGTGTCCCTCCTGTTTACAGCTGCTGTTTTTTCTGAAATACATAGTAAGTTATATCAAATTAATATAATTCATAACCCGTATTTCTCTGTTAAATTTTGTTAAAATTGCCTAATAAATATGATTGAGGGCTTTTATCAGGGAGTGCAAAAGCAATCATAGGCTTTTATCAGGCAGCGTAATCTTGTCATCTTGTTAACTCAGAAAAAAAAGCTAAATTAGGGGTACATTATGAAGTGAACATCAGTCTGCCTGTGGCACTTGGATGTCAACAGGAGGAGAAGGAATTTTACATCTTGGTTTAGTTAATATAGCTAAGTTTCATTACCAGTTTTGATTTGACTCTGGCGGTCAAATCCTGTAAATAAAGAAATGTGAGTTTACCTAAATTTCTGCCTGACAGGAGCACTCAGTTGTAGTATTATGACCTATTATCCAATATTACTGTTCAGTGATGGTTTGGGAAAAGAATCTCCTTGCAGATATAATTTATTACTTCTTGCTAAACTCTTTGAGTGACATTCAGACTTCAAGAGAACCAATTACATTGCTTCTCGTAATAGGCATATCAGTTTACAGAGCCTTTTAATAGTACTTAGGATTTCTTGACTGCATTTGTCTTTTATCCATGAAGCTTACTTTCAATGTCACTTCCACTTTGCTGCTGGAGATAATCTCTGGTATCACACTTTTCCTTTCACTCCTGTATCCCGCTCCCTCTACCTTGATTTTCTCACTGAATTTGCCAGCGGCTGTGGGTGTCAGCCATGGCTGTAGCTGTGGGAGCCTGATGCAGTTATAAGAACAGTCAGGACTGTGAAGGCACCTCACACCGTTGCAGCCCCCCTTGCTACAGCCCTTGTTAAAACCTCGGTTCATCTGCCCCGTCACTGACGCCAGTTGTCATCAGTTGGCTGACTTCAGGCTGGCTGACTTTGTGTCTTCCTCTCTCATCAGCTGCTTGATAGCTTGCTGATCTGTTTTGTTTGCAGTGTGATAGGTTTGAGCATACTGTATTATTTATAAATGTTTGGTAATTTTCTGTGTCAGTGATATATTCTTTGGGCCTGCTTCAGTCTTTAAAAACAGGCTTCACACAATGTCTCTGTCTCAGTGTTACAGCAGCATTCCCAAAGGGTTACTCCATGTACATGCTTCCACTTGCTGCAGTTTTAAAAATGTTCTTAAGGACTTGTGCTGAGTTTTTAGTTAAAATTTCATTAGGATGCTTGGTCTAATTCTGATCCAAGTTACAATAGCATGAATGGGAAGTGACTGTAGAGGAGTCAGTGGAGTTGAGCTAATGTAAAATTGGAGAACGAAGACTGTTGTCTTTAGTTACATTGCCACAGAGTAAATATTACTGAAGACTTTCCATACAAAACATAACAATTTGTAACTAACTTTTTTTTTGTCCAATCACTTATCCAATGTTTTTGTTACTAAATGTACTATATTTGTATTTATTGCCCCAGAGTCCATTCTTGAGATATGCTGACCCCCCCTACAGCTTTTCTCAAATTTGCATCTCATGTTTTGGACCTGAATCAACAAAGATTACCTGCAGTGTATTCTGCATTATGCAAGCATTCATAGATTTTCAGAGAGAGGAAGAGAATAGTGTGTCATAACTCCTAGTTTTGTCCTCTTTGGAAAGATAGGTTCATAGTCCCTATCCCTGAAAGTGTTCAAGGCCAAGTTGGATGGGGATTTGAGCAACCTGGTCTAGTAGAAGGTGTCCCTGCCCATGGCAGGGGGTTTGTAACTAGATGACCTTTATTGTTCCTTCCAACTCAAACTATTCTATGATTCTATGATTTATTTTGGAGCTCAGTGGCACCAGCGAAGAGCCACCCTTAACAGGGTTGCAGAAGGGTTTACTGTAGGGAATAACTGCAGTGCAGCTATACTCAGGCTGTTATCAGTCTGCTTTTTTGCTTCTCTCCACCTTTTCCTTACTGTCTAAGCAGATGCAAATATAATTACAACTTTGAACAGAGGTCTAGTGAGCTACTCATTGATAGCTCTGTTGTCTAGCCATGACAGATCTTTCGTAGGTGCAAGCTTAAATTACTTTAAGTCCATGTGGCTACAGGTCACTCACTTTTTTATATCCTTATGTGTATGTGTTAGAGAGAAAGAAAATATTCTGTGGAAAAACTGCAAAACAAGATGTTTTGCCCCATATGAAAGCTTGAAGTCAAATTTGTATAAATCCTCTGTTGTTGGTCCATCGTGGATATTTTATTGCACTGAATTACTGCCTTGGTGTCTTCGAAGCACTGGTAGTTAATAGTACTTCATATTTGCCATTCCTGTCTTCAGTGTAAACTCCATCTTTGCCACAGATATGGGGATAGAGTTTTGATAACTCCTTTTGATAGTTCAGTAGAAAAAGAGATTGATGGGACACAAAGATACTGTCCACTAAAAACCAATACTGTCAAAATGACACATTAACCTCCTCATTTTGCTGTTAACAGTATACATATGAAGATATATTAATGACATAGGGATTTTTTTTGACTTCTGTTGTTCTTTTCTATTATTAAAGGGATAGCTTAGCGTCTTCAGAGGAAGAAGTAGATTTCTGTAATACTCATCTGTAAGGGCAGAATTATTTGAGATACTCTTCAACTTAAGTAAATAAGCAAAGAATGCATTAGGAATAAGGAGAAAAAAGATGTCCAAGATTTATCCCAAAAGACCAGATGGATGAGCACAGGTGTAGATCTCAGATAAACTTATGCTGAGAAGATACCATCTCATTTGCAAACAGGGTGCCTGTGAAACTGCTGAGAAGAGATGTGCTTGATCCCCAAATTTAAATAATGGCTTTTAGTTGACAGCAGCTTTTAATACTCCTTGGAGTTACTCAAGCTAAGGAGAAACTGATGCACTTGTCAGCCTGATCATTAACTAACTGGACCCATCATGTTCTGACAAGTGTATCAGGTACAGATGCTTGTAAAATTTTCTTAATAGGAGAGTCAGACAGATCTGTCTGATACATCAGCTGCCTCGTGTAGAGAGAGGCCACCATCACCATTGCTTCTTGCTTTCCTTCCATCCTTGTTCAGCAGAGAAGCATGATGTATTTCCCACAAGACCTATAAAGGTTGCAACCTCAGAGCTCTATTATTGCATTCATTATATGTATGTGTATACAGATGTGTTCATATTTTTCTTGTCTGGATTCCCCTCTTTTCTACCCAAAGAGGAACAACAATTTTAGATAATCTGCCCCACTCTGCTTCATTTTATATGCTTTCCAAGTTGTCTAAAGAGCAGCAGCAACCAGACTCTTATATTGCTTCAATGTCTGTAAGGATCACTGAGGAACCTTCAACTTTAGTATCTCCTTGTCCTCCAGCAGCCATGAATTTACTTCCGTTTTTCCATTCCCTGCAGAGGTGAACACTCTTGCCCGCACCTCTCACAGGAGGATTCGGAAACACTAGGTATGAAGAAGTGGCTTGAACAGTCAGTCTGCTCTTCTGTAGCAGATGGCTTTCAGCTCTAGATAGTCCTTCCCTGTGAGCCAGAGATCTGTAGCCAGAGATGTAACCACATGGTTGCAAAGTGTAGAAGCATAGAATCATAGAATCATTTAGGTTGGAGAAGACCTCTAAGATCATTGAGTCATCAGACAGAAAGCACAAATTTACATTCAGTGGTTGATGGGAGGGACACTGTGTATGGTAAAATCTGTACCTGACCTTAGCATGAAAAGGGCAATGCAGCAAATACGACTGACTTCTAAGAGTTGTGCCCATATGCCAGATTTAAATACAGAAGTATTTCCTTCCCTATTTTAGAGTAATTTGTTAAATTCAGACTGATTATAAAAACAGATAATTATGGAATAGTTATTTCAGTTAAAGAGCACCCAAAATGAAATAACGAACAGCAATCTGATTTCAGAAGATGCAGTTTTTCAGTCTTCTAGAAACTTGACTTTTTTAAGGTACCTCGGTTCATGGCACCTCACATTATTACATCTGAAAATGAAAAGTAGTTATTGAAATATGGATTTAACCTTATGCTTAAGAACACAATAATTCCAATTGTCCTGCTGAGCCTGAACTTCATGTACTTACAATTCTTTCAGGTGCAGACTTATTTGCTTGCTAAGCTGGCTCAAAGAGAGACATTGCCAGCATTCCAATGCACTGCCGCCATTCAAGGCTGCAGCCTTTTCTAGTTTCTAGCAATAATTTGACCTAGATATTTGTGCGGACCATGCCTGGATGTGGAAGAGACTGGAACCCTGAGCAGCTCAGCAGATGCAAGCCCTGGTTATTGGTGATCGCTCCTCTTGGCCTTTGGCTTTGATTTGTGAAGGCAGAAACCTCATCAGCACATCAATTCTTTCTCCTATGCTAAGAAACATGGTGACATTCGACAGAAAGTATGCAGGTGACTGATCATTTATCCTTTTGCCAGATAGCTATGAGCTGATATTACAGAGCCAAAACTCTTAAGTATACTGTTTACTGTCTTCTTTCTCATAGTTGTTTTGAGGACAGGAATTATCATTTGTTTCTTTTGGATCCAGCTCTACCCAACCATTCCTCGTATCAGTGAAATAGATCTTGAATATAAGGATGGCCTTGTGTGAAACTGTTCTTTAAGTGCCAGTTTAAAAAATGGTGATGACTGAAATGCTGCTTTCAAATCAAGTATTGACTCTTTGTATAAGCAAGAAATAAATATTTCAGAAATATATCAGAGAATCATAGAACCACAGAATGTGCTGAGTTGGAAGGGACCCATCAGGATCATCGAGTCCAACTCCTGGCCCTGTGCAGGACACCCCAATAATCACACCAAGTGCTTATATCTTCTTGCTGAAAATGACACAGATTTTGTCCAGTTTCTTAAGTCATGTCTGTAAATGAATCTTACATTCAGTCATTTGGAGAGGATAGGAAATATATAGTTATATTTTATTTTCATTTAATATAGCACATATCCTTTGGAAAAATGCCATCCAATGCTACCTGCACAGATGCAGGCACAGTGCAATGAGGTACAGGAACCAAGCTCCTAAGCTACAGTTGAGGAGGTCAGCTGCTAAGTGTTTCAACCTACTTGTAAGTTGTTTTATTATCCTGTTGTCTTTATGATACTCGAACAATCATCATTATTGCAAATTGATAGTATTCCTATATCCTGGGTTTACAGCAGAAACAGGAGAAGCGTATATGTTTAGGAGCTGGTTAGAGGGAAGTAACTTGGACTTGTCCTTCTTGAAATATTTATTGCCTTTCACAGATTTTTTTATGGGCTCCAGGAGAGATTTGAATGAGGTGTTAGATTGAAAACTGAACTGAGAGGCTGTTCCTTATGTAGGAGAAGATGGTATAAAGGAATTAACTGTTTGACAGCTGGACTTTGACTTTTGATGGATATTTTTTACAGGAGACTGCGAATCCCCCTGCTCCTTTGTTGGCTGCTCAAAATACAGGGCCAGGTGTGCAGAGGATCAGTTTCTCACTGTTCCATTCCTGTGCTGGGAGCGGGTAAATGAGGGATGTGTGAGGTTCTTCTCCTCCTGCCTCTGGGCTTCCCAGGGAGCCATGGCAGAGGTAGCTGTGCCAGGATGTGTTACTCTCATAGGTCCATGGTAGGGAAGCATGGGAGTAAGTTGGACTCGGGAATATGTGTCTGAGCTGTGATGCCCCCTGGAGCTGCTTTCCTTGGGGTGAAAGTTGTGTTCAAGATCTTACTCAGGGCTTGGTTTATAGGCAATATCCAGCCTATAAAAAGCAATTAAAACATAGCAAGTATTTGCCCCCAGCAACCCTTGTAGGCTTGCAGAAAGAACTCTGCAAATAAATTAGTGCTTTTTGACATCGGCTTGTACCCACCGCATAAACCCCTTCCTGAGCTTGGCATTGGGAAAGAAATAAAATAGCATTCAGCCAAAGACTAGAGTTTTGTGTCTTGATTTTATTTTTACTCTAGAAGTTCAGTTATTTTTACCTAACAAACAACATTATTACCCTATAACTCTATGTTGGCAGTGAGGCTCTGCGTTGCCTGTGTCTGACAGCTTGCTAATAATGCAGCGTGGTACGAGCACGTCCTGTGCCAGCAGCGATTACTGCGAGCAGGCGGCAGCGCGATGACAGCCTTGAGAAGCGGCAAACGCAATCTGAGAGGTGACATTGGAGGGAATTTCCCAATTATTTCTGCTTCGTTAGGCTTAGGGTGATGGGAAGGTCACACAGCAAGCGCACTCCTGCCCAGAAGGTGCAGGTCACCTCTTTCAGACTTCTCAAAATGGTCCCTTTATAATTAGGGGATGTGATTTAATTTTATTATATTTTTTTAAAAGATAATAAACTATTGACAGCTGAGGTTTCAGGCTGAATTTAGCCATAATCGCTACCACAGATGCTTGTGTTTTCACACAAGTAACTGTACTCATTAAGTCTTCCCATATAAACAGCTAAAACTTGGGACTAAATTGCCAAAAGAAATCAAGACTTCTGAATACCGGAGTGCTGCTGCCCAGGACACCTCCTAAATATATGGAATTGGTAAGGGGAGAGAGGGGTGAGCAAGGAGTGATGAGGACAGCTTTTGTGGTGGTGGTGCTGGCCATGAAGAATGGGATTAATCTCATAGAGTCATAGAATATCCAGAGTTGGAAGGTACTCACAAGGATCATCAAAGTCCAACTCCTGGCCCTGCACAGGACTGCCCAAAGAATCACACCATGTGCCTGAGAGCTTTGTCCAAATGCTTCTTTAACTCTGTCAGGCTTGGTGCTGTGACCACTTCCCTGGGGAGCCTGTTCCAGTGCCCAACCACCCTCTGGGTGAAGAACCTTATTTCTAATATCCAACCTAAACCTCCCCTGTCACAACTTCAGGCCGTTCCTTCAGGTGCTGTCACTGGTCACCTCAGAGAAGAGATCAGTGCCTGCCCCTCTGCTTTCCCTCATGAGGAAGCTGTAGACTGCAATGAGGTCTCTCATCAGTTTGCTCTTAATTAATATCACTTTTTCAGAATTAGGCTTCTGTGCTAAGCCAGGCATGCCAACTGATCTGTAGGTACTGGAGAGAGACTGGCAGTCCAGACTGCTCAGCAGCCCCTCCTATGTTTCTTACAGCAGAAACCTGCATTTACAGGTGTAAGCAGGACACCCAGATTTACTTATCCAAAACCAGACAGGAAGATTTTCATTCTGTGCGGTGTTTGGCATCATATCAATTGAAATATTAATCCTATTTCTGTGACAGCATGGTGTAGCTCTCATAAAATTACTGGAAAGATGTGATTTTTTTTCTCCCCCAGAAGATGTTTTAATGCAGAGCTATAAAACAACTTCATTTAAGGTTGTATATTCTGGTGGTATCATTCCTGTGGAAAGGACAGTGTGGAGCAAGAATGGAGACACAGTATCATCTTGCAGACCCTTGTCCAAAGCCAACACTTTGCCTCCTCCCTTAGGAGGACAGGGAAAAAGTGAGCTGTCCGTGTGCTGAAGATGGTGTCGTGGTTGGCTGAGTATTGAGAAAAGCAAGAATATAGGTATATCTGCTTGCAACCCTGAACACACACTCATTCAAGAGCTAGATGGGGTCTAACTTGGCTCCTTAGCCCTTCCAGGTTGGACATATTTGACCAGTCAGGAAATTACAGTACTACAGAAACCAAACATGTATCAGCCAAGAAACTATTTCTGCAAGGAGGAGTTTGAATTGATGACATGGCACAAAGTTATATAGAATCATAGAATATTCTGAGTTGGAAGGGGACCCACAAGCATCATCGAAGTCCAACTCCTGGCCCTGCACAGGACACCCCCAAGAATCACATCATGTGCCTGAGGGCATTGTCCAATATATCACTATATAAAGTAGAGGAGAGACTGAATGGTTTTGTTGTGGGTTTGGTTTTGGGTTTTTTAATTAAAAAAATGCTATATATAAGTTTGCTTTTTTGGGAGATAAAAAATCAAAATTTAAAAGTCTTCTTTGTTCTTTTTGAGAACTGCAGTCTCAATGCCTTTTCTATAGCTCCCAGTTCTCTGGAATGGGCAACCCACTGAGACGGCATCCTCTGAGGAGTAAGTTATGTCCCATTGGGATTCTGGGATATGAGAGCTGTGGTAACTTGGAACTGCATCAAGGCATGAAGAGAGACTATTAGACAGCACAGTGGGATCCTCAAATTCAGATTCCTAATTTTAGAGAAAAAATGTGGAAATTTAAAACACTGTAATGAAAAGGTGTTGGGGTTTTTTTTAACAAAAAAACCCTCACAACTGTTGGAAAGCTGAGATTCAGTGAGAAAAGCACTTCATTTGATGCCAAATTTTGTCAAAACCACTTGGGAGTGAGGCTATCATTGGTGATGAGCAGTGTAGGAAGGTATGAATTAGCTTGATGCCAGGTGAGGTCTGGAAAACAGGCCATATAAGATTAAAATTAAATTAAAGTCACTGAAAGTAGGAACCTAAATACTTTAAATGATTTGTCCCCATCATTGTGTTGCAGGAACACGTATTAAAAGTAATGTTTTCTTTTTATCCCTCAAAATGGGAGAAAAGCACTCCAGAGATGCGCATGAAGGGCTAAATGAGAAGTCCTGGGGCACCTGAAGCATCCACAGGCCGTGCAGGAGAGATGTGTCTCTCTGGTGCTACAGCAGGGAGCCAGATGTACCCAAAGCTATAGATGTTTATGTGTATGAAACCGAGTTGAACATGTATTTATGAGCTCTGTACATCACATGCAGACAACTAAATTTAAGTGTCTTAGTCTCAAGATGAATCTCATCTGATGTTTTACGTTTAAAGAATTACTGATTTTTCAATTACAGATCTGTTGCCTGTAAAAGTAACCTGTATTTGTGTTCCCCTCTTCTACCCTAAGAAAAAGCCTAAAACAACTCCTTATGGAAACTGTGCAGATTTCCAGAAACCTGTTCAATGTATCTGTTAGTTCTTTTCCTCATTTTCCATGCTTATGTCATATCTATTTCAAACATGACATGCCCTTTGTTTATCCTAGTATTGCATGGCCCACTCGGACATTTGGGAAAATAGAGGATGGTTGGAAATGAGGAATGTGTGTGTGTAGTTGGTGTCTGTGCAGTTGCAGTATTTGTAGCCAGTGCTTCAGTCTTTCCTTGCTCATGCATGTCTCTATGTTTGACCATGAGCAAGTCACTAAGCTCCTCTGTGACTCTGTTTCCTGATTGTCCAGTGGCAGCATTCCTGCCTGTCTGTATTGGCAGCCCATTTTTTTTTTCGTGCACAAGGAATTTTTTGTAGTTTCCTATGAGATTGTTCTAGTATTATTCAGGAAAAAGAGATAAAGTGATGTGTATCCATTATCACATTGATAGGTTCAGCAGCCTTTTGGCAAATCTGGTTTCAGGGCAAGTGCAGTCTGGTTTTCTATGGTTTGGAGTGAAGTTTAACTCATGGAGGGTGCTTGTGGGAGATGGGGGTGGTTGTCTGGGATTGTTTTTCCTCCCTTTGTCAAATTGTGTACTGGACAGGGCAGGGCACTTTCTCCCAGGACAAGTTGACAAATACTCCATCTAAAGCAATGTTGATGTATATCCAAACCTCTGTCCCAGTGAGGCCAAGCACTTTGGCAGTTCCTTTTTGCAGTGAGGTTCTCCAGAGCTGACAGACAAGGCTCTGCTGAATGGGCCAGTACAGGGCCAGTGCTGATTAATGATGCAAACACAGCCCCGAGGAGCAATGCTTGAGCAAATAGGGGTGATGTCAGCCCTAGCAACAGATGGCAAAGCCCCTTTTCCCGTGCTCCATGGGCTGCTCAAGCACTCGGAGCTGGTGAATAAGGAACAATAAGGGTAGCACAGGGTTAACCACCACTTTTATCAGCGTTTTTGTGCTGGCTTAGCTCTTTCACAGCAAAATGTCAGTGGGTGAATTGATTTTTTTTTTTGGTTCGCTCTCCAGATGTAAGAGGAAAGTGGCCACAAGCAACTTCTAGCTCTTGGAACCGCCTGCTAAAAGGGGCACAATAAACATCCTTCCTGCAAATGTGAAAAAGCAGTTGAAGGTGGAGCTGTTTTTATAGAGGTTTCTGATGCTGTTGCAAATTGTTATGGGTCAGTTGCTATTTCTAACACAAACCTCAGCTGCTCAGGGTGGCTGGAAATGCCTGTGTTAATTATCATCAGGCTGAGGTCTTGTCTGTAGACACAAGTTGCATTGCTTTAACTACACTGGTATCATTAAAGCAGCACAAATACCCTGAAGTGAATGCAGTTACAGCGCTATAAATGAGCTTGTTTATCTCATAATCTGTGCTAGTATAAAGCACCTTTATACCGATATAATTGCACTCACTGGGGGTTATGCCAGTGTAAATGTTTTGGTATGAAAAATCAATAACTGGCATAGTTGAAGGCTGTCTGGGGTCTGGCAGGCTGAAAGTGTTGTGCTGCAGCAGCTTCCATACTGAATGCTCAGCTATTTTTGGTTTTAATCTATCATTCTTGTCTTGACCTAGGAATAAAAATTTAATGGAAAGTTGAATTTATGGCAGCAGCAGAAATAGGGGTCACAGGTGCTATCTCCCTCCTTGCACTCCAGTGGCTGGAGGATGAAGGAACCATCTGAGCCACGGGACAGGAGGGTCCCTTCCCATACAGAGACAGGGAAAGGGGCCAGCCAGCAGACCATAAGAGAGAAATATCAGTGATGGGAAACAGAGTGATGTAGCCTAAAATAAGAGGTGTAGAGATGCTTCACAGCTTTCTGAAGCTGCTCTAATTTATGCCATAAGGCCACACTGACAGCCTGAAATATAGGAGGATCTGCAGGGGTAAGAGACAATCCCATTTTGCCTCCCTCATCTGCCTGATGGGTTTTTTATCTTAGGACACAGAGGGTGGGACTCCCCTTATCAAACTGTAGGCATCTGCACCTGAGCTGGTTTTGTGAATTTCCTTCTGTAGTGACTGGAAAGAGACAGACACCTCTAAATGGCATTTTATCTCCTCTTAGCTTGGATAGCTAAAAAACCACATATAAATCATGCTTCAGAGGTGCCTCCATTGACAAGGATGTTTGTCAGCCAGGTAGGATCCAGGTGAGCACAGTGAGTCTTTCCTGTCCTAGTTAGCCAGGGTCTTATCATGGTCCGTGGCACCTGTGCTTTGACACAGGTTTTGGTGGTGTGGCTAGGGAAATATTACTGACTCTTGGAAAAATCCATGTCTTAATCCATGTATTTAGTCTCACTTCGTCCTCCTTCCCTTAACTGACAAAGGCCGCTGTAGCTCTCTGTGCATCCATGGTTTTGAACTACCATCACTGCTCTTTGAAGCAGCCACCAGGATTGCCCAGGTCCTCTGACAGTGCACTCAGCTCTGTCTGTTGCTGTTACCCTTTTGAAAATGGTGTTTTGTTGTTCATGGGATTAGATCTGTGCCTATCCTGACTCTGATGGAGCCCCATCCCAGCTGTCAAGCAGTCTCTGGTCTCTGCTCCCAGTTCCTGCACGTCTCTGTGATACCCCACACAGTGGCTCTTAGCTCAGTACAATGTGCTTTGGTAGATAATGGGCTGTTAAGAAGCTATGTGATAGTGATTTCCTCCATCTTAAAATGTTTTAAAAACCTAATCCATTTGTGTTTTATCTCTGGGTTGTTTCAATTTCACCAAGCATTACCTACAGCAGATATAACCTGACCAGTTTCTAGACTTAGGGCTCTGCTATTGCTCTAAAAACAATGCCGCAAATAGAAAGAATAATTTGGGTAAATGAGGAGGCCTAATTGATTCATCAAGGGTTATACAGCACTGAACACTTCAAAGCATCCTCACAGGATCCTGCTGTGAAATGCCACTCAGCCTCCAGCCACAAGAAGCCCAAGGAGAAAATGCTCTGCATGTTTTAAGGAGGTACTGAATCTTAGCCTTAAAAACCCAAAACCTCATTGTTTTTCCTGGCGTAGAGACTCTGTGTCAAATATGTGTACATTATTTTTGCCTACATTTACCCATTTTTTATCTCAAGAAGTACTCTCAATATTGTTCACATTCTTAAAACACAAACCTGAGGGACTGAAGAGTTTAAATGTGCTTCTCAGTGCACAGCACCAGTCTTCAACACATAGTTTTACGTTAATAGCTAAGATTCCCTATCTGTAAAATGGGAGAAATCTGTTTAACCCAAGGAGGAGTTAACCTCATACTACGCACAGGCTTTTGGTGCTGAATTCATTGACATTTATAGGGTACAATATAATGTTTGTATGCTAGATGTTGTTAAAGAACATGATGTTGAGGTTCTTAGATTTTCCTGGAGTTTATTTTTTTTAAATTATTTTTAAGTGTATGTTGAAAACTATAAAGTCACTGAGGAATTAAGTTTTATTCCTAACTTGATAAAACATATTGGAAACAATGGAAAACTTAGGTAACTTAGTGTTGTTTTGAGTCCCATGTTTGAGGCAGTTTTATTCCTTTCAGAACTGAATAAAAAAAAAAGTAACTGATCTGTAAATCAACCCTTTGATGAAGTAAAACTGCCAGAAACCAAAACTGATCTGGCTCAAATGATAGACACTTACTCTGGCTGACAACTTATACATTTAATTGGAAGCTACTGCTTTTGAAATGAATTGGACAGGGTGAAATAATCACAGTCTTAGATGTAGACAATGACAGAAGCCAGTATGTTCAGTTCTCTTTATTGAGGCTTGTAACACAAAAAAAGCTGCTGATCTTACTGGATTGCGATAGAAGATATTTGCCCTTCACTGAATAATGAGCTTGCAATCACATTTTGCTGAAACAGGTTCTTTGTACAAACGAAACTTAAATCAGAAGGAAGTTAAATCTCATTTTTTACTCTTCGATCAAAACCTTCATGCTTCAGCACCTCATACAGAGGAACATTAGGCTCACATTTCTGTAATCTTATTTGTTATTCAAGATTTGCTCCTGATAGCTTAAACTACTGGGGGAAAAAAACCAAAAACCAAAAAACAAAAAACCCCACAAATAAAAAAAACACACCACACTCATACAGCCTTAAAAATGGAAAATCGATTCATTTTCACCACTTTGCAAAGCCTTTCATTATAAAAGGGGAGCAAAGCAAGTAGAAAAGAACTGCATGCACCTAAAGTCACCAGATCTTTTCACTTGTTCCCAGGGCTCGGACAACAATGCCGCTATGAAAATAGCTCTGAGGAGGAAGAGCATGCTGGGTAATGAGATGCAAATGAGCACACCAAGCATCCTACTCTGCCTCAGAGCCTTTGTATCCAGTAGCACAATAACAACCAGCTTTTGAGTCATGATAGCTTACCACAGAATAGGTTTCACAATGGGCATGTTTATTATCCTCATGGTTCTCCTCAGCTTGTGGTCAGCAGGATAGTTAAACATGGCATCCATTTTAGTGAGAAGTTGCCTAGATTAAAACTAGCTGAAATAAGAGTGTCACAATTAAGTGTAACAAAACTCAGTGTGGGACCTTGTGAAGGGAGAAGGGCATTTTATGTTATTTAACTTGATCCACAAGTATGTTTTTCTTACATCCTCTGCACACCAAGGCATACCTGTTCAGGTGCTTTGGCCAAGATGACTCTTGTGGTAAACTGAAGATCTCAATGCGTCTCTTGGGTTCTTCTTGACTGACAAGGAACTGAGTTTTGAACAGGTCTTTTAAAACATTTAGGAATTAACAGTTACCTTTACATCTCAGTTTTGCTTACTTTGGCTTCTATAACTCATTGCTGATTTCCTTTATCTCATCTTGGATATCTGTAAGGCCATCATCTGTTTTTCTCTTAGCATGATAGTATAGGTGATGTACTGGAATCTTGTTGCCCTCCTCCTGTTACCAAACCACAGGTCTTCTGCTGACAGGTTGATGCTGAGAGAGCCCTGTGCCCAGATGTAAACAGCATGTTCCTCAGTCTTCTCATTGGTTTAGCACTATAGATCATTCTTGCAAACCTGACTGTTGTTTCTTTTGATGCTTTCACACATATACGTTTCCATTCCTGTTTCATCCATAGTCATCCTAATATTTCTGATAGGGACCTGGACAAAAGGGAGGTAGCTAAGGAGACTTGATTTACTCAGTTGGAAAAACCAAGGAAGGAATAGAGGAATAGCTTTGATTGCTCCTTGGGTACACGATTCTACCATGCAGGTCTGAGAGGACCTCAGAGACCCATTTATGTGAGCAGGGGAGAAGCACAGGTGAGACCTGGATCAAGTCACACACATGCCCCTTTCAGGTAGTTCAGCATTGTTATCTGGGGCCTTCAGAGGAAGTGGAATATGAGGACTTGTGCGCTAACCAACTGTCAATGAGAATTTAGAAAGTATAATGGCAAAGTGGTGTATGAGTAGTATTGGAGCAAAACAGCAGTGCTGAGCTTCAGGCAGGAGAAAGTAAAAATCAAATTGCGGTTATCCCTACAGCTGCAGTACTTCATCAGCTGCTTGTCACTGCCTCTGGATGCATGTTCTGTTCCAAAAGTAGTCCTTGCAGTAGCACCACTCCATCTTCATTCATTTAGTGATGGCTTCTCTGTCATCAGCCCCATTGGTAGCAAAGGCTTGCTTAGCATCCCTGCTTTCAGTCTCCTCTTCTCTGCTGGGATTGATACCCATTCACATCCTCCCCCAGTGCACATCTCCTTATTCCTCTGTCCCCTCTATACTCTCATTCCAGCCTCATTCTTTTCAGTCAGTTATAAAAAGATCAGTGTCGTGGTTTAACAGCAGCCAGCAGAAATGGTACATGGGGTGCTGCTGAGACCCTTGACTGAGCAACTGAACATGGGGTCTGCTTGCCCTTCCTGTGCTCCATGTGCCTGCATATGCAGAAAGGGCTCACTCTGTGGATCCCACCTCTCCCTTTGTTTCAAAGCAAGAGAGAACTCTTTGCAAATAACTAATTCCACTTCTCTTCCTCAGCCAAAGATTCACTGGTACCCAGGACCCACTGACAGCTGTTTGACAGTGCTGGGGCACTGCATTAGCTTTGCAGAGAAAAGCAGCTGCTGCTCCTGTTCTAGTTTTGCTGTGTATTTTTGCTATTTTTTATGTTCTAAGCCACTGAAGTGAGGCTCACAGCTAATACAGTATTTTACCCAATGATAAAAGTTTATAAATCCCTCCACAAAGAAGCAAAACAGAGGCAGATTTTAGAAAATGCTTAGTGCTGTTATAGTTGAGCTTTATGATATTGTTAGTTAATAATATCTTACTCTTAACAGAAGTCATTTTTTCCCTTATAGATCACAAGGCACTTTACAAAGAATGATACCCATTATCCCAGTTTTATGGGAAGGGAAACTGAAGCACAGAGACATAAAATGTCCCATGTGAGGTTACAGACCAAGACAGAGGGTGAGCTGGAAACCAAACAGAGGTGTTTCTTAGGCAGGAGACCACCTTGAGAAGGGCAGCGGATCTTGACAGTGCTCTGAGTTGCATATCATGAAACAGGACCATATATCTTTTCTATGAGGCTTCTTTCCACGGCTCTGTGTTCTGCCTCCAGATCAGGAAGGTCACCTCATCAATGAATCATTTTTTTATTAGAGATGAACATGAGATTGACTTGATCTGCCAAATCTGCAGGTAGCACAAGGCACTGCTCTCCCAGCGCTGTGGCTTTACTGAGCTGAAGACAATTGCTGGTCATGAGGGATCAGCACCTTTTTTTTTTAACGCATTTGAGAGAAAAACTGGTGTTGTTTTTCTATTGTCAAGAACTGTGCTTGGTTGAGGGGAAAAATGCAAAATCACTTCTCTTTAAAAGGTAATGAGGGTGTCTAGATTAGAGGGGAAAACTGACAGCTGCGCCCTGCGCATCCTCTGCACCTCCTCCACCATTGAGAAGAGAAAATACCAGGACTTCATTGTGCTGTGACCTATACATATGTTATACAAAAGCGCACATTGGAGACTTTTTTATTATTCTTTTTTCCTTCCTTTGTCATAATATGCTAGAGAAAAATATCAAATAATAATTCATGATGTATCCAGGCCCAAGGTGCAGAATATTTGCATAGCCCCTTTCCTCTGGAAGTGGCACCACCTACCCTGCCATGGATATTATGTAAGTCTTCACTTCTGCAAACAGTGACATTAATTAGCATAAGTTATAACTAGAGTCTAGTTAGGCTCAGTCGTCACTTTTGCAGAATTATGAGGCCTTTGTGCACAAAAAAATTAAAGAAAATTGTATAATGATTATGTGTGCTGGTTATTAAGCTAGCCATCGGTTAGAAGTATTTATAGCTATTCCTGCCAGTAATAATGATATGCTAATTATAACCCAAATAGAATTCTGTAATTTCTCCCTGAAAATGAAAGCAATAGAGGGGGATGTTAAAATCTGTGCTGAGGCATCGTATTAGCAATTGGGTTTTTAGGCAACACTGTTCTTCTTAAGGGAAGAAAACAAAAGAAGATATGAATGCTACTTCTTTTGTATTTGTTTGAGCCTAAATAAAGGATTTGGACTTGAAAACGTTCTTATGCTACAAACCATGAACTCCTGTGTGAAGTGTTTTAGAAGAGCTAAGCCCCTGTGTGACAGTCCCTCAAGGGCATTTGCTCAGTTGTTCCAGAGCATCACAACCCTAAGAGAGACTCAGACGACAATGACAATGCGGAAAAATTGCTCATCAACTGTGCTAGAGGAGCCAGTGCAGCTTGGGCACGTTGAATATTATCCGTCCTTTCATTTAAATAATGCAGTAGTGTTCATTTAAATAATGCAGACTCTGTCTGCAATCTTAAGGGCAGGTCATGAGTGATCCCTCAGGGTCATAAAATGATCATTTTAGAGTAAGGCTTTCTGGGGTTGCAGTTTGAGTTTCATCCCACTTGAGTTCAGGCACTTCACTGAGATGCCTGAAGGTATTTGCAGTCCAAAGTGACCACAGTCAAGTGGTGACTGTGGTTTGATACAGAAACCTTTGCAGACCTCGTCCTGCTGTCCACAGCTAGTTTAGATTTGGCTTCTTCCTGACCAAACCCAGCTCACTGCCATCATTCCTTCATCAAGTAAGAATAACTATGATAGTTTCCCTTTCAGAAATGTGAAAGAACTGGCACCTTAAATACAACTCCTGACACAAGTAACTATTGAGGGTTTGAGCCATGCATTTGGGAGATAACAAATAAAATGTCAGTGGTAAAGAGCAGGAAGACAGGGTAAAAAAATAAGCCTTTTAGTCACAGAACTATTTGTCTGACCTCTGTCAACTGCAAGGCTTTCAAACATATTTTGAAGGACAATATAATTAAAACATGAAAATAAGTAGAAAACCAGATAAAAGTGCTCATGGGTTTACCAGAAGTAAATCTTATCAGCCTGTCTTGATGTCACTAATAAGATAAATGATGTTCCAAGAAATACTCTGTGTGTCATCTACGTGGACTTCAGTAATGCATTTGATACGGTTGCACTGCAGAATTTATGAGGTACGAGGACATGGAGATTAATAGTCAAATTGATATGTGCGTATGGGTCTGACAAAAGAGGAAATAAAAAATTATGAGTCTTGAATAAGGAATTTGCATGCTGAAGGGCATACATTAACAGATTATCTCAAGTATTGGCTAGGCAAATGATTTGTTTGGTGGTTTCTTCAATTATGCTGGCTTCAAAAGAGGGAGTTTGCTCTCATCCAGAGTTAGCAGGCATCGTCCAAACTGGAGAGTTTAGGGAAAGGGGTGGGGGTGGGGGGGAAGAAAGGATCTCTGAGAGTTTGAAGAGTAGAAATTAATTAATCAAGTAAACAAAATGGTGTATTTGAGGACTAATACAAGATCTCTGCTCCCTGCCAGGTGCATCCACAGGAATCAGTAGTTAGGCTGCTTTAGCAGGGCTGTGTAGAGGTTATTGGAGCACAGTGTTCTCCATCCATCAGGCTTAGGAGGGATGAGGGTTGGAACTGCAGTGCAAGAAGGGTAATGGCAAATACACTAGGTGAGAGGAAGCGAATAGAACTTGGCTTGTTTAGTTGACCAAAATGAAGGTGCAAATTTTTCATAAATGCAGTCTGTCTGGAAACCGGGGCATTCAACATTCACGTTCTCAAACAAGCTTCCAGGAGGAATATGCGGCACAGAAAACCTGTCCACTTCACAAATGGGGAAGAATATTTAGAAGAGCAGTGGCTTTTCCTGCAGTTCCTGAGGACTGCTCTGGATAAGTTTTGAAGAATGAAAGGGAGTCCCTCTGAGTCCCCTGTTCTACAGGCTGAACAGACTGGCACACCATATTGTCACTTTAAATATATGCTAGGAACAAAAAAAGCCAGAATCTGCCTTTAAAGGAAAACATAATCCAAAAATCTTCATTGAAGTGAATGTTTGCTGTGCATTTTGTTCAGACTTTTGGTATTTTCAGCAATAAGCTGATGGAACTCTTAAAGAGAGACAGAAGGGACAACCAAAGAGGAATAAAAAGGTTTTGCTTCAGCTTCTCCTTTATTTTTTTTCAGACATAACCATGCATTAGAAAACGTAACTGTTTTTTAAAAGCAATCATTTTTTATATCTAGCTTGTTTCAAAGAGGTTGTTTCACTCTCATTGTCACCTCAGGAAAAACAATAAAGCAGCAGTCCTCCACATAATTGCACAGGCTCGCCTGGTGGGTTCTCTTTCTTGCTCAATGAAGTATCATTCATTTAGATCAGAATACAGTCTTTCTAAATTAGAGGTTTACATGTGTAATTATATAAAATGATATGTTTGTTTACATCTCCAAGTAAAATGTACGTCGTTTTCTATAATTTATCTTTGAAATTCAATTTTGCTTTGTCGATCCCTAATTTATTGCAGGAGATAAATGTGCTGTTAGAGTGTTTACAATGCCTCTCACTGCCTGTGGGTTATAGAATTACCCTGGTTATTGCTATTCATTTTGACACTTCTATGGTTAGGAATATGCGATAGTTTTACGTTCCTGAATATATGGTGAAATCCTAATGCTATTTATTGTGGCTGCACTTTTGTTTTTATCCATCTAAACTCTTAAGTTTACTTTCAAAGAGTAGTGGGACAGTTGACAACTGATGGCTATATTTCTCAGCAGCTGCGTACTCTCTTCTGTGTTCAGTATATGCGTGGAGGGGCTGTGTTCATACCTTTGTGTGTACAGTTAATAAATATTTGACATTTCCGATAAACTCATCAGTAAACCCATAAACTCCCATATGAATTTCTGCCAATTCGGCCTTGGGGCTCTGGTGAATGAGCAGTGTGTATATCCATGGAACATTTTTGTAAAAACCATGTTTGTTTTACTTATTCCTTTTGTCTGCTTAACTGATTGGGTTAAAAGGCCTGTATTTTCAGCAAACAATCCCAAGGCATTTTTTTCCCATGCAGAGCTTTCAAGGGTAACTCTACAGAATGTTTCCTTTGATATCTTCTTGTGGTTTTCTTTCTGTATCCTTGTTCCTTACAGTAATTGAGAAGGCAGATTGGGAAGTGCATCTGCTCTGAGCTGTGACAGTAGTCTCAGTGTTGCAGGATGCTCAGAGCCTCTCACAGGGCACAAGAACTCTGCAGAGAAAGGTCTCTAATTTTATATTCTTGTTTCCATTTCAAAATTGTTCTCTTTGAAGGTAAGGTTCAATATTTTAATAAGAACAAAGTTTCTCTCAGCACTTAGGACTAGAAAGCTTTGAGACGAGACTTTGGCTAATCTGTCCAGACTACTTCTGTGTGGGTGTCACGGGACATATATGTCCTTGTGCTGCCTGGCAGTCCTGGGCAAACATCTGAAATCCACTGCGAGTGGAAAGGGTGTAAATCATTTACTGCTATGATTTGGAGCCAGGCAGTATGTTCTGAGGTTATGTTTGAACCCTGGATAATAACCTGACATCCCTAGTCATACTTCCAACCCATCTCACACTGGTACTTTCTTAATGAAATGTTTTTTATGAATATGCAGAGCAATTAAAAAAGTATAATGGACAGTAAAACATGCAGTAAATTGTATTCCTCTTAATCTTTTGTCAGGGAAGGGGAAGACGTTACTTTCTTTCTCACCTTCCTATCTCTATGAAGACATTCAGCTTTCATCTTAAAACAGAGAAATTTATTTGGCTTCTTTTACTTTAGCCTGCTTGTTACGTGTCTTATACTCTTTTCATATTTCACTTAAACAAAGTTTAAGAATAAGAAATCAAATAAAAGAGTTCTTCAGAATTTTTTTTTTAATTATTCTTTATACTATAAAATTTGCAACACTTCCAGAGATAGCAGTAAAATATGCTGTGTCTCCATACCAGATTCTGTTATCTTTTAAGCAGTACTTCAGGAAACAGCTCAGGTAAGGTTATCCATCCACAGGTTGAATGAAAATAATTTAATTTCATAAGGAGAAGGCTATTGAACTCTCCTTGGCTTCACAGCCATATTAGGGAAATTCAATCTGTGTTAGAAAATAGCCTGTGGCAAACTAATTTGTGGTCCCTAAGTGCCATAGTATTGAAAAGTATGTGAATTTCTTCTAAGTCAAGGGTCAGTTTAGTTACTATCAAACCTACAGCCATAAGCTATTCTGGATGTGTAGAGAATAAGCATCAGAATAAGCAAACCCACAGCAGCGTTTCCCTCTGTGTACTGCTGTTGAAGCTATCCAGTGCTTCAAGATTTCCTCTGCCATAGGCTTTGCATTTAACAGCTCTTGATGAATTTTTCTTCTGTGGCTAAGTCCATGAATTGTTTCCAACAAAAATTCTTCAAATAATGCATATATATTGAAAGAATGAATATCAGTAAATAATAGAGCTAAATATACCTCTGTAAATATGTGCATTTTAAGATAATTTTTAATATTCAACTTACTGGGTAGACATAAAACATCACAGACGTAAGTATACATTGTCAAATATTTGACTGTATATGCAGTATATAAGTATGTATTTGTATAGCATGGTCTATCTACTTCAGCACACAGAGGTTTTATTTCTGTGAGCACCCTTCTGTGAAACAAGAGAGCTAACTGAAGGCAGAGCATGGATTATTCAGTTGGAAAATCCTAATTGTCAGTTGACTACTCTAATTCAAGCATTTAAGGCAGTTAGTTGGCAGGTTTGCATTTGCCACCCCCCTTTCTGACTGCAAGAACAGAGGTAGTGAATGCCTTGAGTTTTCCAAATCAGAAAACATTGAGAAAACAAAGAAATGCTTAATTTTTCTGGCATATAAATTAAGAGTTATGTGCATAATCTACTCTGAATGACTAGTTGATATTTTATGAAATTTTTAAAACAGTGGTGTCCAATAAATATGTGATCCTCAGATGACAATTTGGGCTATCATAGTTTTCGTGCTATCTCCTCCATCTTTGGCTGTCATCTTCACTTTGATCATCATCAAATTCTAAAAAAAAAATTAAAAAAATATAAAGCATTAGTCATACTGTTGAATTCGTAACTATTGCTGATTTTATGTCATGATCAATGATGTATACAGATATACATGTGCATTCATCCACACACATACCTGGCATTACTTCTAAGACATCAGATCTATCACCAAGTTACTGCTTGCTAGTAAGTTACATTTCGTCTTTTGCACTCTAGTATCTGCATGCTTTACTAATTGCAAATGCAAAGTAATTCAAGTGGATTTTGACCCGTTTCACTGAACTTTTCCCTTCTTTAGCACATCTCAATGTGCTAAAACCATTATCCCAAGCATCAGTGCTAAGTGTTGCTCAAATGTCTTGATCACACATCTGAGACCTGATGACTGGTCATTTGTTTCCAAGATGATGCATTGGCTGAAGATTGTATAGGCTGATGTATTGGCTAAAATGTCAGGATTTCTTTGTGTTGATCCTGTTCTTTCTTTTGTGTCACTGTGGCTACAACTAAGCACTAAGGCAGGTCTGCCTTTTTGCCCACCCTACATCTCTGGTTCTCCCACCTAGATTATAAAGTGATGGGATGAAGAATATTGCCATTTCTTCTCCATCTACATGCTGAATTTCCTTTCACAGGGGAATAATGCGGGAGACGATGATCTTAATGCAGTGTACAGTGAGGAAGGATGGAGGTAGGATGTTCCACTGTTGGTGTCATCTGGGACTTGTGACCATGTCCTGCAGTATAATGGGACATGTTGTGAGAGGTGAGATTGTTCACCTTCCAGCATTTCTGAACTCTCTAAGAGAAGGGGAACAATAATTATTCATTTATTAAGATGGGGAAAATATTCCAACAGCAAAAGTGGCAGGTACCATAGAAAAGCAAGATATATAAGAATATATAGTTACCTGCAAGCTGAAATATTGGGTCAAGCAATGTTTTGAAGTTTCACAAAACATTTCATTTATACGGTCTGAAGAACAGATGTGCTAGAATGCAGAGAGAGATGTTTTAACTCAGAAAGTCAAAGAAAAGTATGAAATTCTGACCAGAATGACATAACCTTGCTTGGGAGCTGATGGTTTCAGTGTAAATAGCTTTTCTGTCGAATACAGTTTTCCTCTTCACTTTCATGGATGTTCTCAAAGATAACAGTTATAAATATCTCCATGATGGACCATGATGTTTTCCTGGAAATTTGAGATAAACCATTTGATAGGTGTGCAACTTTTGAAGCTTGTTAGAGTTTTTGACTATTTTTTGATAAATGTATGCTACATTTCCCAGCTGGCTTTGGGCAGTTGTCCAGATGACTGTGTCTATAAGGTCTATGGCACATATTGAAGATGGGAAAAAAAGGAAGGGTCATTTTTTATCATTGTCCCCTTGTGATTTTCTGTCATAACCAGGAGTGCAGCCTAACATAATTTCTGTGAGTTTATTTTTCTCTGTGAGTTATTTTCTTTAGATAATGCCTTTATAACAGAGTATGACAATTTAATGCAGCTAGATAAGAACTAAAACTGAGATATGGTCTCTTGTGCAAAGTCAAGTTTCTCTCAGTTGCCCCAGTATCTTGAAAATAAAGTTCTACATCCTGCTAAATATTGCTGTTATTATGTATCTGTGGCATGGAGTACTGAGTACAGGAGGGAGGTACACAGCAAGGTTTTCATAAAACCCAGGAAATTAATTTCTTTGAGATTTGACTGGTAAAGCTGTGGGTAGTCTTAGACAGAACTGGCGTATTTTTTTTTCAGTTTTGATGATTGCTTTTCAGAATTTCTTGAAATACAGTTTTGTAATCTGAAAGGACCAGATTCATATCCATACCAATACATGACCATAACTAAATAAATATTAATATCAAGTAATTGACACCTGATTTTGTGTGTAGTCATATTTTAAACAGTAGCATTGTACAGCGTGATCTATCCATGACTTCAGGAATGTATGTGAAAGGGAGCAGCCAGGATACTGCAATGAGGCCATCATGAGTGTTGGATGGGACAGTTCCTCAGAGAACAGGAATATACATATGAGCAATTATTTCTATATATTACTTTAACATCCTAATGAAACTGCCCATAATGGGCAGTTTTATGTGGAGCTGTCTTTAAGGCAAAAACAATCAGTTGTGCTGGTTCATGATCACCAAACTTCACAATCAGGTCTGCACTGATGGTGATGGCTTGCTACCTGCCCTTTAAGATCAGCTATTAAGTCCAACTGCTAAATCTTCTAAGATTTGTCTAAAATATAGGCAATTCTGTCGTGGAGATTTGTTATACACTTCTTTTAGAAGGAAATTCAGGTATGAAGGCACCCTGACTATTATTGCAGTCAAAAAGACTTTACATTGAAAAAAGGAAAACAAAAAATCCCTTAGTAATAACAGTAGTTTTGCAAGGGGGTAGATGTACTAGTAACAGTTTTAGTTTTACCAGTGAAAGACAAGTACTATTTATTTTGGCAGTTTTCATATTCAGTTTCAGATGTTAGCTCTTGCTCTTCAAAAGGAATGTGAATTCATCTGCCTGATGAAGATGATGAGGACAGAGACCTTCTATAATTTACAGCTAGACATTTCTTGTTTAAGAAGTAGGTAGAGTTCACGGTGACACATTAGAAAGGAAGGAAGTAGAACATTATATAAAAATTACAATATTCCTAACTGTGATTAGGCTGTGCTTGATAAATATCCATAGTGCCTGTGCATGTGATGAATAGGGATATTTCAAATCTGAAATTTTACTTTATCAATTTATTGGGGCTGAACTTCCTTCATAACTAGGATTTTCTTGCCTGCATCTTTGCTTTCTTTTTAGACATGGAGGAATCTTGTGTGAATGACACAAATTTATCATCCGTGCTGTCATGTCTGTTTAAACTCCTGCAGTGAGTAGATGTCTCCCATATAGTGTAACTGTTTTGAATACTTACAATTGCTTGATGCAGGCAATACCAGTTGTTTTGTTTTTTCAGCTTTTTGCCAGCACCAGGTTCTTCCATGTAATTTTAGTGATGCACTGTGATTTCTGTGACCTCCTGTTGGGTGTCACTTCTGTGGTCTAATAGATCTTGTAACGAGTCTAAAATATTGGCAGCAGAGTGCACTTCCCTATGTTCATTTCATCCCATTACTTCAAGTAATATTTCTCCCCTTCTCACCAAAATAGGTAAAGTGATTCCTCCAGGGAGAAGCTGATAGTGTATGAGCAGTTGCAGCTGTAGAAGCCTTCTGGGACTAGAAATGCTATGTAGATGTAAGATGCTGTTGATGGGTTTTTAAAGAATTCAAGGTCATCATGGATTTATGTTTAGATGCTTGGCTAGTCTGATTAAATAAATAAATACAATAGGTAATCCAGGGAGAATTTATTTTCTTGTTTCCCTTGATAATCTTAGAGACGAATTCTGGAGAACAATTTGGTCCACTGGCATTGTCTCTAAAATCAGCTTGATCTCAAGGAAAAGTTGATACCTTTGTTTGTTGGAATCTATCACAAAACAAGCACATGATGCATTTTCCTATCCAAAGAAATGTTTTGTATGAGGGAAAAACTGAAATTTGCCCCTTAAATCTCTAGTAAGAACAAAATAAAAACCTAAGTTATGTTCATAGGAGATATGTGTCATTTTTCTTGAGGGAACCTTGGAAGTGTTTCAGTTTCTTTTCTTGGTAGAAATCTCACAAGAGTTTAATCATTTGTGAAAGTACATTGCTTAAAAAAAGATATCTTGATCATCCTCATGTAAAAAGGTACTTTATTTTAAAGACTCAATTTGAGCATGAAACAAATTGATGAAATTGTAGTACGAACCCTTTAATGCATTATAATGATTACATTTGGAAATCATTATGTATACAAGTAGTTATTACAGAAATAACCTTCTTTGTCAAGTATTCTTGGCATGGAAGTAATCAGCATCCTATCATCCTAATTGTTTGAGAACTCTGAAATCTTTAATGAGGTTTTTTTACAGAAAGATTTCAGTCAAATGCAAATGATTCATTAAAACTCTTAATCATAAGACAAACAGTTATTCTTTAGTAAATTTTTTTATTCACTGTAATAAACGTAGCATGTTAACCATAGATACACAGTTAACCATTTTTCAGTAACTTTTCTCACAGTATTTTTCATTAAAAGTCATTGTTAGACATACTGGTTGGACTGAGAATCAAATGCTTGAAAGATGTCAAGAAATCTGTGTCTGATATAGGTTCAAATAGATTTTTTTCCTTTGAGTATTTTAAAAATAAATTTCTCTTCGGGTTGATAGAGATAAATGTTTTTCAGTGGGTATTGACAATCAAATATCATCCTTTTTTCACAGGTCTGATTACAACAACATCAAGAAAATTGGACCGGGAACAGCAAGCAGAACATTTTTTGGAGGTAAGATTAAGTGGAAAATATATGCTAAATATTTAACTGATTTCTGTAGTTAAAAATCACTTCTTCCTGTTCCAGGAGAGTGGTATTCTCCCTTCTCTTCATTTATAACAGACTCACATAAAGCTGAGAATCACCTGATTATACAGAAGAAATAGAACATTTTGCAATTCACAAGCACAGGAAAAAAAATGGATATGCACACTTGTTTTCCACCTGTATCTACTTCAGTTAAGTCTTTTATTATAGCCCTAAATTTTGTTTTTTACAGAATGTCCAGAGCAAAATATTTTTTTTTAAAAATAGGTCAAATGACCCCAACCCTGTCAGGACTTTTAGTCTCTCAAGTAAACGTGCCTAAAGTTTTGCATCTTGAATCTAACATATCAAACTAATCATTTGGATGAAAGCAAACTGTGACCTTCCTCACATTTGCTGCATCATCAGAATCAGTGAATTTTTTTAGCTTTCATGTGTTGGGACTGTTAACAACAATTTTCAAATTAAAAATTGCCTTCTAAAAGGAGTGTCAGCCATTCTCTTGGCCCTTGTGATGAATGTTTCTCTTTATAAGTAGCTCACAAATGTTGGATATGGAGTGATATACTTGTAAACTACTGGTTTTACCACATGTGTTTTCTTTCACATTGCTGTACACCATGCTGTGTTTTTTTCCTTTGGGTAAAAGATCCTTGACTCTGTCCTCTTGTCTATTTGTGAAATGAGGAATTCTTGATTCCTTTCGGTACAAGTAAAAAAAGCCATGTTGTCCCACATAATCAATCATCCCTATGATGATTTTAGAAAATTCTCTTCAAATCCATACAAGCTAAAAAACATCTGGACAAAATAGTTCCCAGTGGAATCATTATCTGGCAGCAAAATGTAGAAAAATCTACATTTGCATATTCCATATTTATTTTCCTTTGCTAGAAATACCAAATTGTTTTGGTTAGTGCAGAACACAGGAGAGAAGGGTTAATTATCACTGTACAAGTTTGGGTTGTGTTTTTTTTTCTTGATAATTCACTGTAGATTCTTACAGTGCCATAAATAAATGGAGGGAAATAAAAGGATTTTTCCCTTTTTAGGATTAATTACGTTGGAAAGTTAGTAAAGTAATCATGTGTTCCAATAGCTTCAAGCTTTCCAGTTTATAATGTCAGAATAGATCACAAATGGAGTGAAAGGGGCATTGATTTTGAAATGTATCTATTGATGAGAATCTTAGGTCTGGAAGTCTCTTTCGCTCGGCAGAGCATCCTAGTGGATGACAAGTTAGCCACGAGCCAGCAGTGTGCCAGTGTTGCCAAGAAGGCCAGTGGTGTCCTGAGACGCCTTAAGAAAGTGTGTGGCCAGCATGGCACAGGAAGTGATCCTTCCCCTCTACTCTGCCCTGCTGAGGCTGCATCTGGAGTGTTGTGTCCGGTTCTGGGCTCCCCAGTTCAAGAAAGGTGAGGAACTATTGGAGAGGGTCCCGTGGAGGGCTGCAAAGATGATGAGGGGACTGGAGCACCTCTCTTACAAGGAAAGCCTGAGGGATCTGGGCCTGTTTAGCCTCAGGAAGAGAAAACGGAGAGAGAATCTTATCAATGCTTATAAATATCTTAAGGGATGGTGTCAAAAGGATGTGACCAGACTCTCTTCAGTGGTGCCCAGTGACAGGACCAGGGTCAACATGCACAAACACAGGAAGTTCCATTTGAATACAAGGAAAAACTTCTTTTCTGTGAGAGCGACAGAGCACTAGAACAGGCTGCCCAGAGAGGTTGTGGAGTCTCTCTGGAGATATTCAAAACCTGCCTGGATGCAATCCTATGCAGCCTGCTGTAGGTGAAGCTGCTTTAGCAGGGAGGTTGGACTAGATGAGCTCCAGAGGTCCCTTCCAACACCAGCCATTCTGTGATTCTGTGACTTACGCATTTGCCTCAGAGACCTCAGCGAAACATGCCAAATTCACATTTTCCAGGGGATTCCCCTACAGATAGGAAAGTGCTACTATTAATAGCAAAAAGAAAAAAATAATTATTTATAGGAATTCGGCTTTAGTCATTAATATGAGTTAATGTATTCCTTCTCCTGAATTTTATCTGCTTTGCAAAAATAACTATCTGCAAAATTTTGAGGACTGAAGATGTAATAAAGGGAAATTTGTGTGTCATAGGCCGCTCTGAGGCTTGTGAATGGCGAGTAAAGTGGAGGGCAGGCTATGTAGACGAGAAACACCTGAGCAGAGTGTCCTGCAGAAGTGGGGAAAACACATTGTAAAACCCACCTTGGAACAGTGTTCAGGAAGGGGAAACAGACGCTGGTAGAGAGACAGCCCCGGTGGCCAAATTGACCCTTTGACCAATTGAGCTTGTGATGAAACACTGACCTTCACTGCTTCCTTGGGGGGAGCAGTTCCTGCTGCACATAGGCACATGAGCTGGGGTCCAGAGCCAGGCTGGTCAAGCTGTGCTTGTTCTCATGGCAAACTGAGAAACGTTTTCTAAAATGCCTGTCTGTCTCTGTGTAATTAACCCCCTGGGGAGGCCTTAATTGCCCGACAACCGTGGTCTCCCAGTAGTACAATGTTTCCCTTCCAGCTTCATTTCATACCCCTCTTCCAGGAGTTTGTCTGATGTAAAAGAGAGCAAACTTGGCTCCCTTTGAAAAGTTCTGATTAGTGCTTGATCTAGCAACCCTTGCTCCCCTTTGCCCAGTGTGTGTGTGTGTGTGTGTGTGTGTGTGTGTGTGTGTGTGTGTGTG
>NW_020897702.1:15578146-15647409 GCF_003984885.1 Neopelma chrysocephalum | reverse complement strand
GTGTGTGTGTGTGTGTGTGTGTGTGTGTGTGTGTGTGTGTGTGTGTGTGAGAGAGAGGCACTGACTGACTTTTCCTAGATACAACTTTTTAATTATTTTAAATAAAGTTGTCTCTTCCCTACCTGAATTCGACGGAGACGCTGTACCCTGTAGGTACCAGCCAGTACTTCCTTATCAAATTTCATTATTAACAGTATTTCCACCTCTTTCAGAGAAGTGTTTAGGCAAATGAAGTGAAATAAGATGGCACATGTTAGTCATTGTAGTTTGGTGCCAGTGCTCGTCTCCAGATTGCTGCCTGTGATAGCTTAGAGGTGCTCTTCTGGAGTTAGCTGTCCCTGTCCATACCAGAGGAAACATGAATTACCAGCAAGAACTGGATGTGTATTTTTAAGGCTGACATGGTTAGGAAAGTGACTTCCCTTGTAAGTACACAAGAATTCTGTTGCAAACTAAGTACTGAGGCCCGGTCACATGTGCGTCTCTTCTTCCTTCCTCCTTTAGTTATCTTCTTTGGATGTATGGACCTGTGTCCACATGGATTTTTTAATGTACCTGAGGCTGCTGTCACGGGGCTCCAACTTACCAAAGAGTATGTCCCGAAGTGAGGACAGAAATATGTCTAGACCTTGAACCAAAAGATGAATGAGGAAGTCAGAAACTGAGTCCCCTTTATAATAATTGAGATATTCTGTTTGTTTCGGTGGTATTGTTTGGGGGTTTTTGATTTTTTTTTTTTGCTTTGGCATTTTGAGAGGAGAAGAACAAATAGTATTTCTTCTCTCAGATTTTGCATTGATTGTGGCATTGTAAATGCTTTTTTTTTTAAGTTCCCAAGTGGAGGGCTTAATTTTTTTGACACATTCGCAATGTCCTGCAAAGCTTCAGGTTTTATTCAGTGCTTGCTATCAGGTAGAATTTTTCTTCTTAGTTTTAAATTGGGTGTCACTGGATTTTATACAGGATGGTCTCTTTCTTTAGTGGATTCTTATTAATGGAATGCTTCTGCCTGAAATGGGAGGAAAATGACTACTTGATTGCATTACTTTCTCATATGAAGCAAGCCAGAAGCATTTGTTCTATTTCACAGACTTTCTCAAAGATTCTGTAGTTGGGATGAAGTGTTTAAATATCCATCTGAAAGAAGAAAAGTAATCCTCAGAGTTACCTGCTTGCTTCACAAGTAAATGAAAAGAGCAATGTATTTCCAAGTGAGGTGCAACTTTCAGATGATTTTCTTTATTCTCCTTCAATAATTGAACACATCATTCTCTTCTTTCCTTCTTTTTCTTCTTCCTTCTTCTGGATATATGTTGTCTTCTAATAATTTATCTGCTAACACTTCACTCTTTCTGCTGTTGTATTATACTGATTTACTAAAAAGAGGAAGCTAGACGTGGAGAATATGAGTGGAGTTTGAGCTATGGAAAAAAGCACAAAAAATAGTCTGACTGTTTTTTTCTACCTACATTTTTTGTAGATGCCTCCTAATCCTGGTCTGAAAGCTTTACAAACTCTAGTTATTTTGCTACATGATTTTATGCAAACAGCTGCAGGAGAGATGGAGGTCTGATAATAAGCAGAAAAAATTAAACCATTTCAGGCAGGATCTGCACCCTTTTGTAGTGTCAGTTGATTTTGAGATGTCCAGAATATGAATAGGCCCTGGTCTGCTTTCCAGTGTACATGACAGCTTCATGGGAGAGGATTGTTGACTCCAGGCTACACTTCATTGACTTGTGCATTCAGCCTGGAAAGTGGACCTAAGCACATGCTTTCTCACCCTGAGCAGTTTTTGAATACGCTGTAGCAGATGCTTTGTTGCTTTATACTTCAGCACAGAAAGCCTCTGCAAAACACACCCACCGCTGAGGAGTTCAGCTTGCTGGAAATTACTGGGGCAAGACCTGTGTTTAGCAAAAGACCTAGCCAAAAGAGTTACAGGCTGGTGTGAAATTCTAGCAACAGTCTTTGAAACTTTATGATGGAAGGGATGAATTGTCTGTAGTGAGACATGACCTCTCCATCCTTTTGGTACTGGTATATAATAAATTGGTGCTTTTAAAGTGCTGAAGCTATTTAGTCTCTCTTTGATGAGCCCATGTGGTGCAGGCTTTTAGGTCATTTAAGCAGTTTTGAAAACTTTGTCCATATATCTCTGTTCCTCCAAACTATGTTTAAATTTACCACTGTAGATTCATTCAGAAATTATCTTTTAACATTTGTCATGGTGGAAAACTTGTCTATTCAAAGTGTCTCTAAAGAATAAAAGTAGTTGTTAATAAGCATGGGCAGAACTTTAAATCTCTTCAGAAGTGACAAAGATACTGAAGGCAATAGGTTTAAAAATAGTGTTACTGCAGCCTTAGCCTTTCAAGGTCCAAGTCATGTACCCTAATTAATGAGAAGTGGGACCAGAGCTCTGGCTTAGTGCAGCTAATTTTTTGGCCAGCTTAGTGCTATGAGAATAGTAACAGTGCCTCTCAAATGCCCTGCTTTTGTCACAAATCAATATATACAAGCTTCATCAGTCTTTCTGCTGTGGTACTTGAGCACAGCTCTGAGAAGGATGTCAGTAACAGTGCAAGGGGTTGTAATGAAGATAAATTGCTAAATGTGATGTGAGTGTCAAAATACATGGGCTGGATGAAGCATATTGGTTTCTATTTACTGTAAGTACACTAAGGGTACAATAAACTGTGTTATATGGTATGTATTTATATGCAGTAATTAGAGGGAAGCATAATAATCTGCTGTAATTGAAGCCTTCTAAAAAGAATTCGATTTTCCACTCATTTAATGGGAAATGGTAAATGTGAGGGGAATGTTGATAGAAGGATTATAATTTTATTTACTTGGAATTTGGTATGGAATATCACAGGGGAAGTCACTGCTGGAAACTTTATGGCCATAGTTTGCAGGGGAGAAGGAATTTAAAAACTCACAAAGTGGCATTTAAAAATAGCACTACCTCTCAGTTCTTCCCACAAACACCACAGTGGTAGTTCAGCTTTGAACCAGCGCTGTGTTCTCCACCATCCTCCTCTTTTTCTCCAGCATCTCCCACACAAGAACTTAACAAATTTAACTTTGTTTTGCTGCTGAGCCTGCTCAGTTAGGCTGTAGCCTTTGCTGGTGGTGATGCCTGAAGTCAGTGGTCCTTTGTGAGAAACTGCAACATTTTCTGAAGACTATAGGCAGCCGTGTGGCAATATGTTATGTTTATTTTTACAGGAGAAGTACAAAAATTGAAGTTCATTGGTTTATGTAGCTGAATAGTGCTCTACAGAACACTGATTACTTAAATCCTGGATTACAAATCTGTGTAAGCATTTGTTTCATGGTTCTTTAGCATTGCCCACATTTGGCAGAGAAAGCTGCATTTTTTCTCAGTGACATGCTGGTGATGGTGTAAAAAATGAGGCAGTGTGTCTGATTGAACATTTTGTCTGAGGTTTAAATGGTTCCAAAAACACATGCCTTTCCCTTTTTAATATTGAAGCCTATCAGAAGATGCAAGAGAAATTTAAAAAATAGGTAAATATCCTCTTATTTCTGGCTTGAGCTTGAAAAGTATTACTGGCTGTGCTGGCTGGAAATAAGAGAATTATTTTAGTTATTTCTAAGACACGTGAAATCTATCTAGTTGAACTGTTGGTATGTAGAGGCAACTTTCTAAAAAGACAAAGATATATCAATGTCTGCTTCAAATGGTGACATGATGAACTTCAATGTCAACTTCAAAGTTACAGGAAAAAAATAAAAGGAAAAAAGTAAAGAAAGGGAAAAAGAAGAGAAAGGCAGGGGGAAAAGGGAAGAAAATAAGCAGTTCTAAAGAAAATTTAAAACGTTCATCTCATACAAGCTCTCCATGGGTTATCAGCAGAGGAGAAAGCTGCCTGTTGGACAGGTCGGTGTGGTACTGGATCTAGCAGAGACACGAGTTCTGGGCTTGTGAGGCACACACTGATCTCACTCACTCCATGCTACAGATTTCCATCCTGCACCCCGTGTTCCTCTGCATCACTGTTCTAGAGATGCACGGGCTGCACTTGGCCCACCTCCCCTTCCCCTCCAGATACTTTTTTTTCTATCAAGCTGCTGTTTTCAGGAATAGCCAACAACTTTCCAAAGACAGGAGATGACTGGAGGTTAAAACTCTCTTTCAGGGACAGATTTGCATATGACATTGCACATTACTTCTCATGTGTACTCAGGCAGAAAGTCTTACACAGCAAAATATGGGAGAAGTCCTGGTGTGATTCATCTGTCTGCAGTGATAAGTGGTCTCCTCAGCTAGACTGATGTCTCTAACTTATGTGATCTGGTAAGATGAAGAATTATCAAGTGCATAACTGAAAATATTACTAGTTCAGTTGTTGAGTGGTCTCAGTGCAAGATATTTGAACAGAAATTTTAAAATGCAAAATAATTAAGGCATGACGTTTTTACAGATTATTCTCTTTTCTTTGGTTACTTCAAATTACAATGGCTCACAGGTATCCCTTTATTTTAGATAGCATCTTTAGAAGTAACACAAATGACAAAGCCCAAGCATTGGGAAAACTGAGTTTAATAACTTTTCTGCATCTGCATCTGTAATTTTAATTTCGTTTTCATATTAAATAAGAAACAATCTCTTTATAAATTTATAATAATAGGGCAAATTAAGTTTGGATTGAATAAAAAAGAATTGTGTGTTTAAAGTCTTTAGTATTCCATATTACATTCAGATAGCCATTGGGAAATGTGCCCATAACTCTGGTGACACAATATATATACCAAAGGAAAGGGGCAAGTATGGGTCCATATATATCAAATACTTGTGGTGGTCCTTAGCTAATTTTAGTTTCTCAATGAAACACCAATAGCCTTGAGAGACTGGATGTTCAAAGAATGTCTATGATTTTCACAGAATTTGTAGACTGTTAAGTCAACCCTGAGATGCTTTGTTTGCTTTTTTGCCTTGTGCTAATGGTTGATATCAGTCTTTATTTTTTTCGCTAATATTGACCTCATTCTTTTAACTTTCTCAAGATTAGATTTTCTTAAAAATGTTTTGCACACACTAACACCAGAATGATGTCAAGGACAAACATACTACTGACAGTTCAATCAGTGCATCATTTATATCATAGTATTTGATTCTGGCCTCTCTTGGAGAGTGTTTAAGACATTCAGTACTGATACTGTATGGAAGTTCGTACCTGGCAGGATTTTAGTCCAGCATTAAAAATCTCACACCTTTTTTTGGTTAATCCATTTTATTGACTCAGGATACCAATAGTAATGAAGAAAAGCGGTCCTCTTTTCTATCTTTAATGAGCTTCCTATATAAAAAATCTTCATAACTCATTATGCAAAACATTGGGTTTTTGTTATGAATGCTTAACAATGATAGAAATTAGTTGAATAGCTTATAGAACTTTTCTAGATGTATTGTAAGCTTGTGTTAATTTATTTGCATATTAAAATAAGAAAGCACAACTCATTTATTTTTAATTCCCTCCTTAGCTCATGGAAAAGATTTGATTTTTCCAGTTCATCAATATATATGATGAGAGATTTACCATCTACAGTGAAATACTGCCCCAAGTATATTTTTACAAAGTCATGTTTCACTGGACAGTGAGTCTGCTAGAAATGGGCAGGGAACAATTGATATTATGATCCAGGTTAGAAAACCTACCAACTGTTTAGATGAGAAGTTGACCCGGTATAAAGATACAGATGATTTTGCAGTTACTAATTCAGGTTCATATTTTGTAGAGCATGGCAAGATCAGAGTCATCCAGAGCTAGGGCTCAAATTGACACACTGTGTCTACCATGGTTGTTGTGTCTCATTAGAAAAATCACATTTCTGATTGCCGAGAGATTTGCCTTAGTCAAGAAATGATTTGCATATATCTGGCATTTGCAGAGGTGAGGGAGCTTGTTTTACAGATTTCATGAATCACTGACCTGAACTGTTGGGTCATGGAATGAAGAAATGAATATCCACAAAGCACAGCACTGTTGGCTTTTTCATGCTGGGCGTCAAATGCCTCTTTTATGATTTTCCTTGTGGACCCACAGCATTCTAGCAGAAGGTCTTGGCTCTAAGCACCTCATAACATGTAAGCATGGAAGGAGATGCTCAGCATACAGGCTTTGTGTGCTGTCTTATCAGGCAATTTCCACCTCTTTCAAAGGCATAACAGAGAAGATGAAATCCAGCCTACAGGCTGCCACCCTGCAAGGTTCTGGGCATCTCCGGGGCGCCTAGAGAAGTATCAGCATTTCCTCGACCTTCTGGACCTAATTAAAATCTCACTGGACTCAGCATCATGTAGTTGTGCAAGGAAGTTCCCCTATGATTAACCAGCACTATGTTAAGACGTAATGTCACTGTGGAGAAGGGACGGTATTATGCTGGGAGCTAGTTCAATTCCTTTGCTTACCCTGAGCAGTGTGCTTAGTCTGCCTTCAGTAGCAATGATTTTCTTAAAGTTATCACTGATAAATCCCCAGGATGAGAGAATTAGCTATTGGTGCCCATGGCTGTGTTTCCCCAGGTGAAATGGTGAGTAAACACATGGGAGTAAAGCAATTTAAATCCCACCCAACACCTCTTTCTTATGTTCTGTTTGCAGAACTACAAGATGGCAGAGCATTGCATCAATGCAAATGGGTGGAAAAGTATTATTAAAACACCAAATATTATTGAGTGCTTTGAAAATCAGGTCTGCACGCAAGTGTTAAATGCTGTTGAAAGAGAGAGGGATATATTAGTAGTCTTCCTTCTTGTTTTATAAATCATTCCTCATGCTAAGCTTGTGTAGGCAAATTCTGTGGTTAATCTATATCAAGCTTTTCAGTCAGGATTTAGAAGTTTGGTCTAATGTTGCTTTCTCACTGAAGGATTAGCTCACAGATTAGCTCAGGGCTAACAGGTTTTTTCTTCATTGTATGTTTCTTAAGATCTGCAGCTCTCTTTTTTATGGGCTGGAGCCCACCTACCAGGCCCAAATTGGTTGGATATACCCTTTCAGGGTATCTCCTTTGACAGGTCCACTACTTGGTGAAACAAAGAGTCATTGTGCGTTTGCTAAATCTTCACATTTGTTTTATGAATGTACCAATGTTTTTATCTTCTGCAGGAGCAGCAGGAAATCTTTCACATGATTTGAATCTATTTTGGATGTGCAAAGCCTTTTTGTTACCTGAAGCATGTCTGCTTTAGTGCTGTATCATGTTTTTTATAGCATGTGTAATACCCATCAGCTGCAAGGCTGTTAATTTATGTCTGTAATGTTTGAGCACAGATGCATGCACACACACACATTTTGCAGACATCCCATTTTTCTGCCTTCATAACTAAGACCAAGCTAAGAGCTGCATGTAAGGCAGGGGAGCATCTTCTTCTTCAGTTAGGAATACACTGCATCTGTACTAAAACTCTTTCTGGGTACAGGAAATGCCTTTTTATCAATCCATCATTTAGAAACATGCCCTTAAACAAGTTTTGCATCCATTTGTCCTTTCTCCCAGGGTGATCTGTACTCAGCTGTTCAAAATTCATGCTTGTTATTCCTAAAAAAATTTAATTTTGGGATATTTTCACAGCGACTTCACTTTCTACCACCATTTATACACACCAAATCCAAGTATCCTACAATACTAGGGGATTGTAGGGATCCCAGCACTAAATATCCTGTTCTTTTGTCTTGAGTGGGCTTTGGGTTGGTTTGGGACATGTTCTTTGATCACAGGCTGTTGCAGTGTCCATGGAGTCTGACTGGAGATGGTTCCCAGGACACCTACAGCCTTAAGCAGTCCCTTTCCTGGATCATCTTCACTTGTGAGCTATTTGGTTTACAGACAGCCTCTCCACATGGGAAAAACTGGAACAACTCTCCTTTTGCAAGTTCTTTTAGATCTTACTGTCTTCCCTACAGCTGTCTTTTTACCATCATGGTAAAGATAAACTTTATTCTTGAGGTCCAATCCCTTGAGTCATACTGTCAATATAGAATAACATAGTCTGGGTTTTGTCAGTGCTTTGCCCTCTGATTTTTTATTTTTTTTGTCTTCGCGTTGTTAGTGGTCTTATTATCCAGGATTTTATAATTTCCAGTACTGTTAATATATTAAAAACTCTTCATTCCATGAACCTGCCCGCTCCAGTCCATGTACGTGGTGAGAACCTTTTCCTAGTACACATTGAATATGAGTCTCATCACATCTCACAGTCTTCTGACTTAGCCTATAATATCTTTCTGTATTTTCCCTCTTTATCTGATCATTCATATTCCCAGATCACCACACTGTCCCTTCACCATATAATCCTTAAACATTCATCTTTAACAGAAAAGACATACTGGAAAGGGTAGGAAAATGTCAAGGAAAACTGTGGGAGTTTGAAAAAATTAGGGGGTTTTGGTTTTTCTTTAATTTTAAAAATAATTTGTTATGGTAAAAGTGCATCATTGTGTGAAATGTGCTGAAATAAGATTGGAGTATTCAGCATAATTTGTAACATGACACAAATTAAAGTATTTACCAGGCACCTTGAGATAAGAAAATCTCTAATCGGGTTGAGAATCAGTTTAGTAAGCATAATTGACACTTTTTTTTCTCCCTAAATATATTATCATGGAACATAAGAATCCTAATGTTTTTCTTATCTGACTTCTGCTTAAGAATAATCAGAGACCAAATAGTTATTTTGCCTTTTATGGAGATATGATTTAAACAGAAAAGTACAAAGGCCCTGAAGCATCAAGTGCTATGAGATCTGTCCTCAAAAACAGTAATTTTCTTTTCACAGCCTAACAAATTTCAGTTGACAGGAAACAGATTAATCTCCTCATTCTCAAATGTAATATTGCTGTTTGCTAATCTCTAATGATACAGAGACATTGAAAATGTTATCATAGCATTCCTAGAGTACATTTTATGGTTTGGCAAAAAATAATACTTTTTTTGGCAATGACTATTCTAAATATTCAAAAGCAAGGATTAACATGAATACTTGAGAGCAAAAATGTTAGAATCAAAATAATGAGTTATTTTTTCTCACATTCCCTAGGAAAGTAAAAAATACAAATATTACTAATAGCAGTCTGTCAATTTATGGCTTCGAATTTTCTGAGATTCAGCATATTATCTTTAATCCAGATACCAGTAAAAAATTTAATATTTTCTGTCATAGCCTCAAATATATTTGGTTTTCCCTTTGAATCTTTTTTCCTTCCACTATCCTACCAGATAATTTTTAAAGGGTTGTATAAAATAAAAAAAAAGGTGTTCTTAACCCTAAAGGCCAAACAGTTTTTTTGAAGACTTTATTGGAAAAAACAGGGTGAATATAAACACATGGTATTATACTGCCACACTTTTTAAAAATACAACACATGACCACAGTTTAAAAAACACTTAGAAAATTTCTAGGTAGTCATAAGTTTTAGACCACACATTTTATCTAAGAAGAGATAATGCTTTATTATCTGATGTATCAAAGTCTGCCAAAATGGCGTGATCTCTGTTGACTTCTGAGAGAGGGAGAGGACAATGAGACGAGTGCATTAGCTTGGTCTCAAAAAACTGTAATGTGCAACCAAAGGAATAAAAATATTAACTGACACATGAGGTTCATTTGCATACACTCCTTATCCTCCTGACCAAAACCCTGTTGTTCAAATGGACCTGCACAATCTCTCTCTATATAGCTCTCTATAAACATATAGATGTATTTTTGTGGGATTAAATTGAATACTAAGCCCAGGTTTTGTCTTTTTTTTACTGACATTTACAAGGATAAGTACAGTTAAGGATCTTTCACTATTTTTATTACAATCCACTAGATACCGCCTGAGTCTTCACTTCAGCACCTCAGCGAGGGACTGGCATTTAAAAAGTAAAATAATATTTTATTTATATACCTTCTCTTCAGGCATTCAATCCTCAATATCCGACTCTCAGTGTGAAAATATCAATTGAAAGCGGTGGCTTTTTTAATAAAGAAGAGTGAAGTGTACAGAAGATGTGTTTTTTCTTCAGTACTGGGAGGCAGTGCCTGGCAATGGATCACAGTGGTGACAGGACTCCCAACTTCCAGCAAGCTGCTCAGCTCCCTAAAGAAATCCTTGCTGCTGCAGCACAGTGCTCAGCATGAGGCAGTCATTTATCCTGCTTCGTGACAGAGCAAATTACCCAACTCAGAGCTGTGGGCTGTGCTTTCAGTACCTCGCTCAGTGCAGGGCTATTTAGTGTCCCTTCCCTCCTTTCCACGCTGTAGGATGGACTGAGAGCTACTTCACAACTTCTTACCTTGAGACACGCCCCTGGTTTCTCTGGGGTGCAATGTGCTCCTTGAATTGAATACTTTGAATCCTTAAAAAGTACTAGCTGAATAAATTACACATTCATGGTCTATTTTCTAGAGGTTATTGAGCACACATTCACTAGACTTACACAGCAAAACAGGAATTGCATCTTGAACTTTGAGTGACAAATTGCCTTTGCCTCACTAAGCCTATAAATAAGATTTAGATATTTTGTCAGATCAGTTGTCTATGGATTAGACCTGCTCCTAATATTCCATTTCTAAAACTGGATGCACTTTTGGAGAACAACTGTATTTATATATTGTATGGAGTTTCTCAAAGGAAGCAGTGGCAGCATTTATGGGTAGTGTCAGCCACATCATGAGCAAGATCTGCAGTACTGACACAGAATCTAACCGTGGGGATTATTGCATGGGCCTGGCATATCTGATCTGCCTGTACCAAAGGATCATACCTTCTGTACTGATCCTGACAGGATGCACTTGAGCTGTTCAAGACCTCCCATACATCAGGACCTTTCTCACAGCTATTTTCAACAAAGTGCCCGGCCCCTTTAACACCTCCTGAGACAATCTCAAAAGCAAAGCAGCTCCTAAAACTCCTTTTTCAATCTTTTCTGCTACAAACCAACAAAGCAACTCATTAGAGGGACTCTTTTTGCTTCCTCCCTTTCGTTTCGTTCACCTAGTGAAGGCTAATTAGACAGCCATAAAATGAATCCAGGGAAATTCTCCTTCTTCTCCCATATATCAGTCCTGCACTAACAAAATGAGCATATTGTCTCATGTGGTGTTTTATTGTCCCCCAGACCACATTATCGGCAGGGCAATCTCACGAAGGTTGATAGCATTACTAGGTTGTCTCTCGATCTGACATTCTTGCTCATCACTCTAAATCCAGTCATTTTACCAGTGGTGTTAGACACCATTGCTTAAGTTAATTGGGTGCTGCTTGCCATGGACTGCAAACCCAATTGCATAAATTGTAGATGATTGTCCCTGCTCTTAACTTTCATTTCACAACTGGGAAAAGTATGCATGGGTTGATATACCTGTCTTTTGAACCACACTCTTTGACATTTGCAATCCAATTATCGGTCATCTTGGCCATTTGTTCAGTCCAACTGTCCTCCCATCGGTATGCTCTGTGTCAACACCTACTCCATACACTGCCCTAATGGGAAAATAAACAGTAAATTATGAACCTATATAAATCCAATAAAAGTGATTTTGACTCCATAAACCATGGAAGTGAAACTGATGTGCTTTATGCAGTTGCTGGTCTCCCAGGTTGGAATTGCTGCTCTCTATTTTTTGAATGTCCCAGCTTACTGGAGATATGCAAGTTATATATCTATTGAGGGCCTTGGTGCCCATACAGTAAGGACATGAACTTTAAGGGCTATGCATGGGAAGATTTCTGTATTATATTCTTGAATAAATGGGTGTCATTGGTAGAAAGCAGTAAATTTCTATTAATGATATTTTATTAAATATTTCCATTCCCAGATAAAAAGTATGCTTCCTAGACTCACATTTTACATTTGACTGACCCTTTGCACAGCAGTGAATGCCATCCTGTGGCTGCAAAACCCAAATGCATGTGAAAGACTAATTGTGCAGAAGAATCAAAGTGCTCAGAATATTTTAAAAGTTGTGATTTTTAAAATTCCTCCTGCACTGCAGGAGTAGAATATCATCTTATTATTATTCAGACACATAAAGATCACTTTCCAGGACTCCAGGCACTATGTAATTAATTAATTATTATAATATTAATTGATTAATTAATATTAATAACCTGGACATTTTAATGTGTTCCAAGTGTTACTCTGGGAAATTAAGTTTTTGGGACTGGATTTTTTTTTCAACACATTTGGAATGTTAAAACTTTGGGACAGCTTTTCCTGTTGTACCGTTGCCCCCAATTGACTGTTCCCATACACACACCTACTTATTTATGTTGGCAGTATGGTCTTGACACATTCTGAAAATTATTCATATACATCACTGCTCACAGGATCACTGGCTATGTGTGTAACAGATTGAACCAACAGAGAAAAAAAATCATGCTAAAGAAAATAATGGCATGTGAAATTGCTGTTTCTTAAAAGTAAGCAGAAAATCCCACACTTGGCTGAGTATTAAATAAGATTATAATATTCAGTTGTAATGCATACAGTGGTGATGCTGCAGTGGTACACACCTTCTCAACCTTTTAGCTGAAGGCTCACAGCTTTCAGGTACACATGCAACTTGAAGCCCGGGGCTGGGAAGAAACTACTGAAATTAGGTTGTTGAGTTCTATGTACAGCCCCATTCTCATCAAAGTCAAAAATTCCCATTGCTTTCCAAGTCTGAGGATTCCACAACTGACCAGTACTTCTCCACCAAGAAGGTGTCTGTAGTTCTTTGTCTGCTGAGACAACATGAGCTCAGAAGGGCAGGGTAACACTTGTCTTTAGACTTTTGCGTGTGTCTCTAGCCACGCAGTATGTGGGTGCCCCACCATCCGTGGTATGGTTGGGAATGCTGAGACTATTCAGACATTTGTGGAGGTTTTTAGACATTTAGCAGAACTGAAAAGAAAACTAAACTGATTATGTGAAAAACAGGGTTACAGTGAACCTGTCCCTAAACATACACTTAACTGTGTCAGTCTTGTCTAGTGAAAGAGAGCAAGGTTTTTACTGTGACTGATGAAACACAGAGTTCTAACGCACACATCAGGGAAGGGGCTGATGGTTCTCATCCTTTATCACCACAACAGTTATCTGAATTTCAGTTTCATGTGTTTTGTACTGGACACAACACTGGAACCCATTTTCCAGGTTGAGTTTTCCAAGCTAGAAAGTGAACATGGAACAAATAAAAAAGGTGGTCCAAGAATATGAGTTTTACTTCAAAATTGGAATCTTCATTTTTTTCTGTGTATAATCCCATGCTGTTTCTCAACCAGCTTGTAAAATTGACCCTATGTCAATGTAAACTGGATAGTAGATATTTACAGGACATTTAAAATCGAAGACAAGTAGAGATTACAATAATAAGGCTTGTCTGTTTTGCCTATTAGATGAAAGTGTGATTAAACATAGCCCAATTAATGCCTGTTATCTGTCCAAAATTGATTTGTAACAGAAAGTTGTGAAGTAGGCATCAAGAAGTCAAGTATAATTTTTTATTACTAAAATCAAAGCAATTATTGATGTGATTTACTTTAACCTGATCTGACAAAACCAGGATGATATTTTCATTAAAAAAAACATGCCTTGGGAAGAGCCCTGACAACCAACCTCCTTATTAATGCTTATCTCCTTTATTTTTATTTCTTTTCATACTGGTTTTCTTAGCATTTTTGTACTACTTTTTAAGATATTTTAGGATGAAGTCCTCATCTGACTCCAAAAATTACTTTATTCAAACATGCATGAATAACTGCTATGATACTATCCTCAAAGTTGATTGAAATTTACTCTGTACCCCATTGGTAGCCAAAGAAACTTCTATCAAATAACTTGAACATCACAAAAAAAAAAAAAAAATCACATCTTTGTTTTTTCCTTTTTGATTAATGAAAACAGTCACTGCAATCTTCCTGAGCGACTGTTCACTGAAGTCAGATAAATTTCTAAGGCCTAAACCATGCACTTTTTCCTTTTTGCAAATTTAAAATATCTCTACAGGATACTCAAAAATTGGGAACAGTCTGTATCCCTTAAAGGTCTGATTTATATACTTTCTACCTGGCTACAAAATCAATTTTTTATTCATCAGTTTTTTAACTGGTGAGCTTTATTTTGAACATAAAACTGCAGAAGCTTCATTTTTTACTCTGAAAAAGCTAAATTGCATTTAAATGTCAGAGGCTACTCATCAGTTTATCAGCTGTAAAACTGTCTTTGAAATGTTTTACCTGTATGTGTGGATGAAGAGCACTCATTATTTCTTGCATATTGTGGAAAAATAATGTAAGATAGAAATTGGATATTTTCACCATTACTGATGAGACACGAAGTCTTTTACGTTGAGATTAATGGCTCTGGTGTTGCCTCCTTGGGTATTGATCAAAGGGGTTGTTGGTAAGTGATGAGTTCTACAGTAGAGATTTTTGTAGGGAGAGTAGTGGGTGGAATCTAGTTTGCTCTCTGTAGTGAAATTGTAGTTGCACAATATATGTTCTTTCAGTGGCCCAACAGCCTAAGAAATTTCCCGTACCCTGACTTGGGGACCTGGATGCCTCTCCTCCTTTTACTGTCTCGTTGCCATTGTTTATTAACCATCTGCTTTTTGGGGAATTTTGTTTTCTTTTGACAGTTTATTTTAAAACCTGATTATTTCAGTAGCCCTGTTTGTAGCACAGGTGCACAAACAGTTTATTGGCAGGTAAAAGTGGTTGCAAACTATGACAGGGGAAGAACAAATGGCTAGAGGAGGAGGTGGAGATGGGGCTGGGTGTGTCTTAATCTGCCTTTCTGCCAGAGACAAGGTGGTGTCATCCCGTGTTAGCACAACCAAGTGCTGCTTTCTAGAGCAATTTAAGCAAGAAAAAAAGAAGTGTTATCTTTCTTTTCAAAATGCTTGGTTCTGCTATATGTAGCAGCATAGAATTTGGATATAGTGTACCTGTAAAGTAAATAAATTTAAGGAACTACAGGGTATATCTTTCATCTCGTTGATGGCCAAATAAACATTTTACCTCCTCAGTAATAACAATTTTGTTTCAAGACTGACCATAACAGAGTCTCACCTCAGGATATTTTATCCAACATCAGGAGGCACTGGCTGTTTGGCATGACAAAAGTTGTTTAGAAGTAAGTTTTTATATTATAGTTGAGGACAGAAGATGATTATTTCGTTTGAAGACTGAAAGTTTTAGTTGAAGTTACTACTCTGTTGTAATAGAAGCTGCTGCCACAATATTTCTAAGAGCATGCAGATCAAGCTCTTTCATACTATACGTATTTTCAGGGGACATTCAAAGCTTGTACCATGTTAGCATGAGGCAGTGCTGCTAACTTACTGCAAAACAGATGGTGGGCTATTGCCACACACCTGCACTGAATTTGAGAGTTTCTGCTAAAAGAGTTACTGTACATTAATTCCCCATCAGTTTTAATATCTGGGGATCTGTGCTACAAACTGACACAGCTGCACACCCAAGCAAGGATGTAAAGTGTATATCGTTGATTAGTTAACTCCATGGTGACTAGTGCTATAGCTTGATTGAATGTTGGCAGTATATACTTTTTGAGCACAGCATGTGTGTTGATGGTTACAAAATAAATTATTAATATTAGGAAAATATCTTGGAAGCATGGATAACATATTGTGTGTTTATGAATAGCCAGAATGTTTTTCTTACATGATTACACATGTACTACTGATCTAGTATGAAAAAATGGAAGTTTGGAGATACGTAACAATCTTCATAATTTTGGGGAAACTTAAGAAGGTGTTGAGTTCCTGCTTATAGGGAAAATGAAAACCAAGTGACTTTTGTAGATAGGAAATGAAGGGAAATTGAATATTTGAGAAAACAGCAATGTGGTGAGCTTAGAAGTAGATGCACACATCTTTTGAAACACAAAAACTGAGACCTACTCTATTTCCTGAATGCTATGATAAGATTTTTGGAGAAGGGCATTATCTGTAGAGGTAGATCTGATAGAGGGGAACTTATCAATATTTAATCACAAGTGTTTCTTACCACAAGAAAAGCAAAATTCACAAATGGCTAAATGCTGCTTGAAGTGAAATATTCTGACATTTGACTACTCATTTTCTGTTCACAAAACTCTCTTCACTATCAGCAGGAGCTAAATACCTTCTTCAAAGTTTCCTGTGCAGATCAATAGGCAACTTTTATCTTCTTTCTCATTTAGGGGCTATGTAGGTAGTTAAAGTCCTGTTTAGTGATAGATTGTTCCTAAACAATGGAACAAGGGGGTTCCATATGCCTAAAAAATATTTTTTTAAGCAGTTGCATATCAGTCTTAATCTTGTTTGTAAGGTGTCAGTCTGAAGGTGGGCATATGTCCTTGGGTCCAGATATTATCAGAGGACAATTTGGAGTATATTCTTCTGCTTTCCAATTTTTTCTTTGTTTTATGTATATATAGTGAGACTCATTATTGTAGCCTCATGAGCAGAGAGAGGAAGCTCATGATGTACTCAAAAGAACTTTACAGTTATTATTTGGAGACTAAGATTAATATTTTTACTATGATCATCTCGAATTTTCCAGCTTCTGGTTGCAAACTTTGCAAACTATTCAACATGGGATATGATATGTGCAGTTTCAAGCACCGCTTCTGATGATGGTGTTATCACCTAGAAGCTCAGGAAAACTCCTAGCTTCTTCTTACCAGATGATTTCTGCTGAATCTTAAGTGACTACACGCTACAGTTAGGCAGTAAAGATTTTCTGTATTTAACTCCACCTGTGGAAATAAGAGGCATATTTGGACTTCTGGAAAGTGACTGGCTTAGAGTCACTTCCAGACAAAGTTTAATCTACAGTTTGTCGAAAGTAAATTATATGAGGTTGACATTCCTGAGGACTACAGTTTTCTTTTTACTTAGTGAAAAGAAGGGGAAGATACTTTCTGAGATTTCCTGGAGGAGTTTCCTTTAACACATGACAGGCTGCTCTGTTGTCCTGGGAATGTAGTGGAGTAATGGCTGGTTCTGCACTTAGCGTGTATTGATTGAAGAACACTGTAAATAAAGCCTGATGCACAAAGGTTGCCGGGATCTCCAAACTGTAATGAACTTTAAAAGCAGTGCCTGTGGAAAATTGCTATTTTTCTTTTCGAGAGTCACTAAGACCTATACAGATCCTTCGATCCTTATTTGTATTGCTACTAAAACTAAAATATAAGTATTAAGTTTCTTTTGAGAGACTTTTTTATTGTGTCTGTTTTCAAAAAGCTTGTAGAATGAAGTATAACACAGGATAAATTTAGTAGAAGTGGTAGTAGCATTTTTGGGCTTTTAAGTCACCCATTCTGATATTTCACTCTGCCAGGTCCTTTGATTACTATCTACTCATCTCAGTACTGTGAGTCTGACAGAAGTTAAGATTTGAAGGCTCAAAGGCTTTCTTCAGTACACTCTTACAATATTTAGGTTTGTAAATACTACAGGGAGTATTTAACTCCAAATGAAAAAGCTTTCCTTCCTTCCTTTCTTCCTGTCTTTTGGCAATACAGTGCTGAAATTACCTGATGTCATCATTAATTCTCAAATAGTTTAACAGACCATTATACATCGTTTTCTAGCTTGAATGTGGCTGGAAGCCATTGACATTCTTAATCAGACATCCAGAGTGTTTATGTCAGTAATAATCTCTATTTAAAATGTACTCTAAACTATTTAGTTCTCATACCTGGCCAGAGTGAATGTATAATTTTTTTTAATGTATGAAAACACGGTGTTCCCATATTAGCACATTGTAAAGGAAATAGGGAAAGATGGATCATATTGATATGATTAGAACTCTTTTGTACAAGAAGTGTTTAAGTAATACATCTTTTGGGACAGCACCACATTCTATTAGAATAAGTGAAATAAGCACTGCCCGCTTCTTTTCCGTAGCTGCCAAATAAAAGTTTAGAAAGAGAAGGCATCTAGTTGGCTACATCTAACTCAGTAATTGTGTTGAACTAAAAAAAAACCAAAACTGAAACAAAACTGTTCTATATATCTTTAAGCCTTCACTTTGTAGCAATAATCTGGCATGTAGTTCAGTAGCAGCGTGCATTTCAGAAAAAATATTTTTTTGTAAGAATTTAGCCACTAATTTAGTCTATCTCTGAAGTTGGCAGAGGTAGTAATTCAGTGCATTTGACTTTGAAGTTCTACGCATCCCTTGATGAGCTCTCCTTATAATATTTTATTTTTCTTACTTTGGCTAAATTCCAGAGATTTACAATAAGTATTGCAGCTTGTTTTAGCGTTGGCAGAAGAAACAAACCAATTAGTCACTTTAACAGCAGGGGTATGCCTCAGCTCTCCAGGTCACTTTGATCATTTTTCTGTCTTCAGTAACTCAACTAGATTCTCTTTTCTAAGGTTTTCTAAAGCAAAATTAGCATTTCTGGTTAGGGAAAGGGAGAGACTTTTACCTGAAAACCTCATTATGCACACGCCTTTCATGAGGCGCAAGCATCTCAGCTTACTTTTTTTTTGCATTAAGCAGTTATCACACGAACAAAAATAAACAAGCAAATATGACATCTTCAGCATTTTGCAATGCTAATGACAGTAATGTGGCAGTTCCTCATAACTTAAAAATTGGGTAGGCTGAGTACTTCCTCCTGCCAAAGAATGATGTGGAAGAAGATTCTTGTTCTTCTAAGGCTTGATAATTCACATTAAACACCTGCCGATTGTCTTGTTGTACTTGTTGAAGTAAGATCCCTGCTAGCTACTCCCTCCAGCTGAGTTAATTATCTTGGAAGTCATGAGCTTTTGTTAATGAGACTCAATATAGTACTTCTAATTCAAGAGTGTGGTCCTGACAGTTGTATTTGTATTCTGAAAAGATTTAAGAACTACACCTTCTGCAATTAAGTGTCACAGTTCAATTCATAGGAGAAATTACTGGCTCGAGGGAAAGTTGCTTTTGTCACCATCGCTGAGGTCTGCTAGACTGATGCTGTGTTTTAGCCAATACTTTCATGGTAGATATCTCCTCCATGCTTTCTCCATTGTCATAAAAAGAAATTCTCATATCTAACATTCCAGCTGTTGTATGTTAACAGTCAGTGTTGACCTGTGTTTTCACCGAGAAGGTCCACTGCTATGGAAATCTCTTTGTAGTTTATGTGTAGACTTGAACATAAATATGAATATCTCTCAGTCCTGTAGAATGGAGAAGATTGTTCTGGGAGGTATTGAAAAATACCTGAAAGACAACGCGGTCATTGATCACAGCCAGCACGGCTTCATGAGAGGAAAGTCCTGCTTATCAAACCTGGTTTCCTTTTATGACAAGGTAACCCACCTAGCTGAGCAAGGGAAGAGAGTTGATGTAATCTTTTTGGATTTCAGTAAAGCTTCTGATACTGTCTCTCACAGGATCCTCCTGGACAAAATGTCCAGCACACAGCTGGATAAACACATCGTGTGGTGGGTGAGCAGTTGGCTCCTGGGTCGAGCACAGAGGGTGATAGTGAATGGTGTGACATCAGACTGGCGTCCTGTCACTAGTGGGGTTCTGCAGGGCTCCATCTTAGGCCCTGTGCTCTTCAGCATTTTCCTAAATGACTTGGATGCAGGACTGGAAGGGATACTGAGCAAGTTTGCAGACAATACAAAACTGGAAGGAGCTGTTGACTCCCTTGAAGGCAGGGAGGACCTGCAGAGGGACCTTAGAAATTAGAGGACTGGGCAATCACCAACCATATGAACTTCAGCAAGGGAAAGTACCTGATTCTGTACCTGGGATGGGGCAACCCTGGATGTACGTACAGTCTGGGCAATGAGATGCTGGAAAGCAGTGCCATGGAAGGGGACCAGGGGGGTTGATGGCAAGTTGAATCTGAGTCAGCAGTGCCCTGGCAGCCAGGAGGGCCAGCCATGTCCTGGGGAACGGAGAAGAGGAGACTGAGGGGACACCTCATTGCAGTCTACAGCTTCCTCGTGAGGGGAAGTGGAAGGGCAGGCACTGATCTCTTCTCTGTGGTGACCAGTGACAGAACCCTAGGGAATGGCCTGAAGTTGTGTCAGGGGAGGTTTAGGTTGGATTTTAGGAAAAGGTTCTTCACCCAGAGGATGGTTGGGCACTGGAACAGGCTCCCCAAGGGAGTGGTCACAGCACCAAGCCTGACAGTTTAAGAGGTGTTTGGATGAGACTCTCAGACACATGGTGTGACTCTTGGGGATGGTCCTATGCAGGGCTAAGAGTTGAACTCGATGATCCTTGTGATTCCCTTCCAAGTCAGCAGATTCTATGATTCTGTAGGAAAGAGTGTGGTAATATCTATAGACCAAACCTAATGAAGAAGGTCCTGCAGAAGTGGAAATTGTTTTACTTGGATATCAAAAATTCTGTTATTACATTGAATTTGTCATACTCTGCAGAAGGAGATATTTTTGTGCATTTTTCTCAAAAAATGCATGTCTGAGGGAAGTAGAGGGAATTTGAGGAGGCATTGTCCTGGTCTATCCAGCTGAAGGAAACACTGTAAGGGATGTGTAAATGTTCTTACTCTACCAAAGAAATTTCCAGGTAACCAATACCTATATGTGTATTGGTTGATGTATTTCAGTAAAGTCAATGGGTAAATGTAAATTTCTGACAGAAAGTGCTCATTTTCTGAAGAAAACTGTAGTAGAACTGTCTGTAGGTTGTTGAAAAACAGCAGTGAAGCTTAGGATTTCCCCATGAAAGTGGTATAAAAGGTCATATTATTCTTGTTGTCTCTTGCATTCAGACCTTATTAAATATGTCATCACATGCCTTTTAAGACATTCCACCCTTGCTGAATGGATCAACCCTTTGTATGATTGGTCAGAGATTCCAAATTCAGCTGCTTTTGTGGCCATATACCAGCTTTGGGAGGTTGTATCCTCTGTTTAGGCTGTCTTGACACAGCATGAGAAGCAATATCTAACCAGAAGGGCAGAGGGGACAGTAGCTGGCTGGTCCATCTCAGCTTGCACTTGGTCAAGGAGCAGCTTGCTTGTCTGCAGCAGTTGTATCTGGGTACCAGACTCGACACATAGCCTGGAGGTGTTCAGCATTTAGGAAGGCAAATGCTGACTAAGCAGCCATTCCTCATCTCCTTTGGAAAAGCCATAATTTTGGTCCTTACCATTTTCCCATCTTGATTACTGTGAGATTCACCTCTTGTTTGGTTTTTGATGGCACATCTTGACAAGCATATATTGAGACAGTCTGTCACTGACCTTTTTTCTCTGTTTTTTCCCCTGTCATGCTATCTGCAGGTTTCTAAACAAAATAGCCTCACTGCCCGTAAATTACAGCTTCTCTCCTGCAAGCTCTCCTGTGTCTTGCACATCTGCCTTTCACATTTCCAGAGATACCAGCTGTGAATTAGCTTTTGTATCTCTGTCCTATGAACATACCTACCTCCCTTCTCTCCCTGCTTACTTTTCACTGTAATTTTCAGCTGTTTAAGGGTTTTGCTGAAAACTATGGTAGTGTTTGAATCAAAATTGCCTTGGTTCGAGGGGCCCCTGGATGCTGGTGTGATACTGTGTCCTGATGGAAATGGTATTTGCAGAGCGATGTGCTGAACAACCCTTCTGGTCCTCCCCATTTTTGTCTGGGAAAATTTTTGAACTGGCAGCAAGTTGTTGGTTTGTTTTCTTGTGTTGTCATGGTGTTTTTATTCTGCAGGGTAGAGGAAATTTTGCAGTTCTTTTACCTTGTTTATGGCTTGAACCTGAATAGCCAGGCTGGAGTCAGGCTGATTGGAGCAGAGAAGTGGGGTCAGCTGGGGTGCAGATTTACAGTTAGGGAAATAATCACATCAGTGATGTGAGGGAGGCTTAATTAATTAATTTACATGTCTGCAAAGAGCTAACTTCAGCTCCCGTGTCTGCCACTCAGAGCTTTTTCAGTCGAGCTGCATTCTGTCATTTTAAAAAGTTTTGAGTGTTACCCAGAGAAAAAGGCTTAGTTGGTACCTAACATTTTCCTCTCTAGGGATGTAAAGTTTTATCCTGAGTAGAATTGACTAACTTCAGGTCTTCTATGTTAATTCTTATACTTAACTGACATTTTGTTTATAGCCATTACTATTTTCTTTTAGCTGTCAGGAAATATTTTCAGTGCAACTTTTTTGTTATTGAATAGTTTTCCCTCAAATTTGGGTTTACAAAAACATACAAATGCACACATGTATTTACTGCCACAATGCCATATTAGTGAAGATTTTGGCAGTAACCTAACAAACTGTGAGACAGTGCTGGTAAGACAGGAGGATGCTTCACTTCTTGAGCAGTCTCTTAAGTAGGTTTTTGTCATCATAGTTGCTTGACTGTTTGTACCACTGTGGTTTTCAGAGATTTTATTATCGTTATTAATTGTAAACTCTTGTTCTCTCTCACACACACCTTTTTTGTAGATTACTGATAGGAGGTTGAAGAAAATGCCTTTTTTTAAAAAATGCTGTATGATCTGTTTAGAGAACAAGAGTTTCCAGAATCTTGCCAATATTTTTCAATGCAAGAACATTATCCCCTAAAAAAAAGCATTTTATTGACATTTTTTGAGTTTGGATTAGTGTGCCTCTGATTGTTTCTATGCAGTACAGACTGTACTGCTAGGCATCATTGATTATTTTATCTGTGGAGAAATCCCGAAAAAGGTTTTTCTTTGTTAACCTGTGCTCTGACCAAGAGCTTGACCAGTTGCACCAGAGTAGAACAGAAATAGACAGGATCAACCTCATAGTGGGACAAAAGTTATTTATTGCTGAAAGCTTTTAATAGGAGAACTGGCAGATATGGCTTTTTGTTTGCTGCAGGAGCACTGACGTTCTCCCAAAGTGGTGAAGTGAAAAGACTAAAGTTCCTGGTGGTGTGGCTCTCAGTGAGTGGAAAGGCAGAATCACAGCCATGTGTGCAGCCTTTCAACGTTATAAATGCTAGTTCAGTAGAGTTAAATACAGGAAATGGAAAATGTCTTTTACCTTTCTTATAGAAAATATGAGTTTTCTGCTGATTTCAGTGTTATATCGGGATTACCCTAAGTTTAGACTTCTTTACACAAGGATGGAACAATGCCAAAGGACATTACTGCCAGAAAAATTTGCTTTGCCTAAGGATTGGATATCAGGACTGTTAGATTTTCAAGAGAACACAGGAATTTTTAAGGAAAAATAAAACATGACGAAGTTAACCAGCAAACCAATCAATGTGTGATGATCAGTATGAGCAGGGAAGGGTATGTAATATCTTGGCTCACTATCATCAAAAATTGCTACTGTGGGATTCGGCATGTTAGCATATGTAACTGAAAATGAAATTTGAACTTCTTTCATGCAAACAGAAATAAGTTTCTGCCTTATTTCTTTCTCATTAAAAAATGCAATCGAAATATTGAGAGAGAAGTTTGAAACATATTGATTTCATTTTGAAGGCATATTATTAAATCTCTTGAGGGCTTGTTGATCTTGAATCATTTCATTTTCATAGTGTTTCAGATTGAAAATTATTAGTAATTCTGTTTAAGTTGCAGCTAAATTACTAATTAACTTTCATCTCAAAGATTTTATTTCTTACATGTTTCTGGCAGCACAGTGCACTCTTTACAAAATGCAGCAGAATTTTTTTTGTTGCCTGCCTCTCTGTGCTCCTTACAATCATATGAAGCACGGTTGGAATTAATGAGCTGTCACATCTCAGATAATGAATGAAAAGAACTGACAGAAATTCTTTTGTTGTTTAAGAAATTCCAAATAATTAATGGGGAAAAAAATGACAGAGGTTCTTTTAGGATTTAAGAAGAAATACATCTTTCAAATTCTTTCCATGAGTGAAGAAACTTTAAAATATGTTTGCAAAAAAAGCAGGGATCCTGCTTAATGGGTTAATTCCAGTTCTCCCTTCTGAGATAAACTTGCAGAATTTGAGATATATGTTTTGAGAAATAGCTTCCTGGAGTGCACATTCCCCATTCCAGATTCATGTCAAAAGTAAGAAATTTTCTGGATTCCTGGATTTGCTATTGTGGACAAATTTGAATTAAGCACCTACCACATTTATAGTGAGCATGTCTCATGTACACAGAAGATTTTGTAAACTGCAGTGCAGGTTAGATTTGGGGAGGGCAACATTTCCTTATGGTTTATGTTTTTTTCCAATTTATGAAGTCCTGTTGTAAGCTATTCAGAATAACCTCTAATGCTGTTTTTCAGGTAACCGTCTCAGATGGGGGCACGTCTCCCAAGCAGTCCTCCGTTTGGGTGGTGGTCCAGGTTCTGGATGAGAATGATAACAAACCACAGTTTCCAGAGAAAGTCTATCAGATCAAGCTGCCAGAGCGGGACCGTAAGAAAAGAGGGGAGCCAATCTACAGAGCTTTTGCTTTTGACAAAGACGAAGGCCCTAATGCAGAAATCTCATATAGCATTGTGGATGGAAATGATGATGGGAAGTTCTTTATTGATCCCAAAACAGGGATGGTTTCTTCCAGAAAGCAGTTCACAGCAGGGAGTTATGACATCTTAACAGTAAGTGCTTTTTCATTGACATACAAACCCATGATTTGACTGACTTTTTTTTTTAGAAATAGGCCCTCCTGTATAAAGAGTGATATATGACTGTTTTTACTGTATGACCTATATGTAAGATCTGACTGTATTAAGAAATCTAGTGTTCATATACAACTACTGTGAAAAAATTGAGTCTGAGATCATTCATACTATTGCAGGTAGTGAACTACTCTCAGAGTGTTAAGACAACTTGTTGACATAAGGCATTTCCTTGAATACACAGAAATAAAGACCAATCACTTGTCTGCTTGCAAAGTTGTATCATGTTGGACTGGGCAGATACAGCTATGAATGGGTGTTAACTTTTTGTGTGGACACAATTGTACTGTCCCAGTTAGGTGGCTTCACCCAAGAGAGGAGGAGTACTGTGTACTCTGTGTTTTGGTACCCTTCTCAACATATTAAAGCGTTAAGTATGGCGGCAATTTCAGTTAAAAGACATCTTCATCAAAGTTCTTTCAGAACTCAAACTATGTAGTCAAAGTCAAAGAAAGGGAGAATACAATATGGTGGGGTTCATATAAAGCAATATAAGACTGGAATGAGCACTCTTCATCTACAGAAATAAGCCAATAAGTTGTAGTTAAGGAGCTGGAAAAATTGTCGGAGGTCCATGGTCTGACCCATAGTAAAGGAAGTGATGTCTCTTACAGTAGTGGGCCTCTGTTGAAATATCTTCATAATGTTGGAAACTGTGATAGGAAAATGAATAAATAACAAAATATTAAGAAATACTTAGTATCAGAGTAGAATGGCCTTCGAGTGAGTGAGTACTTTTCCCTCTGGAGAGCTTGAAGTCATATCTGAGATCTGACCCTTATTATAATGCAACAAGTGAAGATTTTGTACCTTGAAACTGCTCATCACACCCTCAGCATCTTTTTCCTAAGGGCATGCCTGCCTAGAATGGAGCAGGGTGGTGAGTGTTAGCAGAGGAAGACATAGGGTGAAGTATTTCAGAAAAAAAAAAATTATTTCTCATTTTTAACAGGTATAGCAACAGCATATTTACACCAGTGGTCCTATATAGCCAGGAACATTTCCTTTAGTTTTAAAAGAAAATCCCTTTGGTTAATATTGATGTTATCCTCCCAAGCACCCATTTTGTAACCTGCATTCACCCTTCTCTTAAGCCCAGTGTTTGTTGCTGTTCATCTTGTCTTTGCTGTGCTAAATCCATAAAGCATGCCATGCAAATATCAAGTCTATTCATCTTTCTAGAGGACTTTAAAATAAAAAGAATTAGCACCAAGCAGAGCAACTCCTAATGAACATGACAGAGAGGAGAAATAATATAAAATAAAATATGGCAATATTTTAAATTAGATTTGTTATGGAGAATGGGGGAAATGACCTGAAACTTATTTAACTCAATTAAAGATCCTGAGGAAAGCAATATAAGGAATACCAGTCTTATCTGCAACACAGATGCCATTTAAAAGCAATCAAACATGCTCTGAGTGAGCATGTTTTGCAAATGCATGGTCTCACAAAGGGTCATTATAAAGCTTCCAGCTTTGATGCAAGAAGGAGCTGGGTATAATATGAAATTGGAGAGGAGAAACTGGTTCTGGAGAGGAGGAACTGTGTGGGAAGTGCTTGAATTGCATCTCCAGGAGGCCATACACCAGCATTTTTAAAACAAAACATTTCCATTTAAAATAATTTGTTTCAGTTAAAGTTAAAGCATAATGCAAAAAAAAAAAAAGTAAGACGAGAAATAAGTGGTTATCTTCCTCCTTTTTTCATGGGATTTTACACATAGGATTACAAAGGCCATTTTCCAAGAAGTTATCATGATGCAATAGAATTAGGTCTGAACTGCCGAGCTGGGATGCTCAGCCTGAGCCCTCTTTTCTTTGTACCTGCCAGATAAAAGCAGTGGACAATGGCCGGCCCCAAAAATCTTCAACTGCACGTCTCCATATTGAGTGGATAAAAAAACCTGCGCCCTCACCCATACCCCTGACTTTTGATGAACCCTTTTACAACTTCACCATCATGGAAAGCGATAAAGTGACAGAGATTGTCGGGGTGGTCTCTGTGCAGCCATCTAACATCCCTCTCTGGTTTGATATTGTCGGTAAGTTGAGTGCAAGGAGGATGCTTCAGAAGTAAAGCATATGGACATGTGGTTTTGAGAGCAAGAAAACTAACCATGAAATGGTCCCCCCAAATTAAATCCCCTTTTGTAATGGTGAAATGAAAATGCTATTTTAATATAGTGATAACAATAATAATAATATTTCTGCTTTTGTTATGACTCCTTAGCTAAGCTGAAAGAAGAGTGCTGTATGGCTGAATTGGTTTTTTTCATACTATGTTATTTACTGCAATCTTAATGTTGTCTGTCATTTAAATTCTATTGTCATACTTTGCTAATCTCATTTCTAAATGTATTTACGGTACTTAGAGTTGCTGTCCCTCATTTCTCTCTTTCTTCACCTTTTTTTCTGCATTCTGTTCTTTTTTTTCTGCTTCCGACTGCCCTGCTTCAAGGTGGCAAGCATGCTCGAGAGATGTTCTATATTCTACAGACAGCTTGTGGGCAGAACTGTTCAACAGAAGGTACCCTTAGTGCAAACACATTTGCTAAAATACAACTATCCAGGCTGCCTTTTATTTTTGCAAGTTTTTTGAGACAATTTATATTACATCTTTCATAAGTGCCTGTGACAGGATGTGATGCGACACATGGTTGTGCTGCATTTCTATCTATGACAGCTTTTACCATATTTGTGTCCAATTATTATTTTATTCACGGATTTTCCACAGTTTATCACAAATAATTAATTCAAACTTTTCACAGTCCAGTGCCATCCATTTAACTGTGAAACAGAATGGAATGCCTCAACATATGGGTTACAAATGGAGCCACCAAAAGTTTGTCTTGAATGCAAGCTGAAACAGAGAAATGTGTTTTGATGTGAGATTTCAACCACAAAATTGCCTTACATCAAATTCCTTATAAAAATAGGGAGGGATAAATATCCTTAGCAAAATGGAGGGGAAGCCACAGAAGTCTTAAAATCACAGGGAAATGCCACTAGCTGCCAAAATGACAGGGAGTAAAGGGTCTCAGTTGGTTGCGGTAGAGAAATGTGAGTCAATGTTCCTAAGCATTTCTTTCCCACTTCTGCTGCTGATTTGGTTATGTCATTTAAAGTAACTCATTTAACATCTCCAAAGTGAGAATTTCCCCTGCTAAATTATTTTGCTTCTTAATATTTGCAGATGCTTGTATGTAATGTTTGTATAGCCTTGGATGTAAAAGAGCACCTGTGCACAAAGTGGTGTTATTTAAATGAAGGACTATAAAGCAAATACTATATGAAAGATTAGAGAAAAAAAAGCCTTTCCCACAGACTTAGTGGAAAGTGTGCATCAGCAGTCTTTATTTACAGGGGTTGAGCCTGGCTCTCATTTCAGTCGAGCTATTTGCAAATGGGTTTAGCCAACAGGAAGGACAGGGACCACAAGAGAAAGGGTCTTTCAGAGTTGTTTTTATCCACCCGTTATTGCCAATTTGTGCAGAGGAAAGACAGAAGCAGCAACATTTCCTCTTTGAATTTGTAGCACGATTTCTGATGTGCCAACCATATTAAAATTAAACCCAGAGCTATTATCATGTTCTAGGGTTCCTGCTAGTCCCTGGGGAAAGACAGCATATGTTTCCTATAGTTTTCCTTCCATTCCCTCGGTTGCTTCAGTATACTACATGCAGTCTATTAGCTAATGTTTACATTTCCATTCCCTTCTCACTGACCCTAATTTTCATCCCAGGAGAAATACATCTTTTTTGATGTTATTGACACCTTTTTTTTGTGTTTGAACCTTTTGCTGGACTCCTTTTGGTCCTTTCCATGGCAACTTCACCAACTCTCATTAAAATGCTGTATCTGTTAAGCCCTTAGAGAAGCCCCTGCTTTACCACTGCATTCTTTTACATCATTAGAATCGCTTGCAATCAAGCAACACCTTATCATAATAATATTTCATTTTTGCCTAACAAACAGAGATTATAGGGAAAGCATTATAAAATTTAAACCTTTAATTTGTCATTTAATAGGAATAGCCAACAGTTCTGGGCATGCAGAAGACCTTGCTGTTCCAGACACTTGGCATACAAGGTGCAAAGACAAAACTTACCCTGAGAGTTTTACAGAACAGAACATTGTGTATTTAGATTATCTTTGCTGCCATTACTTAGTATCAGTATCAAAAACCACTTTTTCTCATTGTTCCTCAGTATCAACATGTGGGGAAAAAAATGTTGACACTTCCCTTTTTGGGGAACATTGAGGTCTAGTTCTGAAAAGCCCAGTGAAAGACATGGGATATTAGTAGAATTTAATTGTCATGTATGGAAAGCTGTATGGGACTGCTGATGCAAGAGATGGTTTCTGTGCTGCTGTAAAATCTAGACCTGATCCTGCTCCATCTGGTATTTTGTGGTTCAGAACCTCTGTGCATAGTTCACAGTAATGTCAACAAAAACCCTGAAGGCTTTTGTAGACGCAAGGTTTAATACAGAGTTTGCAGCTTGACCTTTATCTTTATGACCTTTTCAAACTCAATGGGCATTGGAATTCCAGAGGATCTCTTTTTTTAATGCATAACATGCACTTTCTCCCAGCTAAAAAAAAAAAGAGGAGGGAGGGCAGATGAAGTTTGGCTATATAGTATTCTGTCTGCCTAACTTTGCAGCTAAATTCTATGCACTTCAAGTAACTGTTTTTGAGTTAATCAGCTTCAAGAGAGGAAGATGCCTTGTAGTCAGGGAGATCATCTTCCCTTTATGGACTAGAGAGGGACAGGATGCTTAGCTGTTTTTTTGTTTGTTTAATTGGGAATAGTTGAAATGTCATACCTGCTTTCTGTTTTCAGACTGCATTCAACACCATTCTCAGTTCATGCAGATCCCACAATGTGAAAGCCATAAAGATAGGTTGTTTCAGTTGTGTTAAATTTATTCAGTCATTTATGAGAAACTAATTGTCAATGGGAACTCCAAGATAAGTCAGAGACCTTTATTTCTCCCACGTAAATTGATCCTTTCCTGTCTTTCCCTTTGTTAGTGGTGGGAACGGTGTGATGACTACTTTGATACTGGAGCTAAGCTGCATGGTGCTAGTTTTTGCTTAAGTAGCATGTTGCACAACATCTCTCTGGTTTTCCAAACAGTCCTCCCTCTATGTCTCCTTCTTCCCCCAGCCTGTGCCTTTGTAAGGGCAGCCAAACTTTGAAAGCACATCAGAACTTTTTACCAAGGGTGCTTAAATGGCGATAATTTTAATATCTATTAATTTTAGTTAATTGTCCATTTAATTCACAGTGTTGCAAATTTTCATTAATGTCAAAAACATGTAGCTCCCTAGCTTCCTTTGAATAATCTTCTCCGGGAACTATCTAAAATACCTTTCTGCTTTTTTTTCTGCTTTTTATGCCCTTGCTTTCAGCTTCTTAGCAGCAAACTCAAGGCTTTGATTCTCTTTACAATAGTTTTATCTGAAAATTCAGTCTGCATTGCTTTCTTCTTCTTAGCATGATATAGTACATAGAAGAATAATATTTGCATGTCACATTACTAATATTTACTGTTATGATTAACAAAATCTGTAGATGAATTTTTATTTCTTGAGACAGTTGTTAAGTTTATTACATCTTCTTTGAAAACAAAAGAAATGGAAATTTTGGCTTTGCAGATTTTTCTGAAAATCCTAAAGGCACTTTAAACTCACCTCTGATTTCAGGGTGAATTAGTTTTCTGTGTTTTTGCTCTAATTCTCTGCTCTGAGCAATGTGAGAATTGTAGCAATTGGCCCAATTTATCATCGCTGTTCTTGCTGTTAGCTTACTTTGGGACAAGACAAGTAAGAATCTTCTCTGCCCTGAGAAAATGTGGTTTAGGCAACTATTCTCTAAATTAAATCATCTCCTGTATTTCTCTTCTTGTCCACTTGTCCATTGTGGCCTGGTAGGCCAAATGAGACTTGTGTGAGGATCTCAGTATATCCTGGCTCTATTAAGTTTGAACATGAAGTATGTATGTTGTTTGCTATCTACCAATGAAGGAAGACTCATGCCGGGTTTTAGCTTGTATTTGATTTGGGGATGTCCTTCAGAGTTCAGTGTGATCCATCTTCACATCTAAGACTGAACAAGTCATTCTCTACAGTCATCAGATATGTCTGAGATGTGTATTCAATCCCACTCTTCTGGATCATTCCACTGGAAAAGATGGAAAAAAGTCCTCACATGGGACTCATTTGCCCACAAGTCCTCCGTGTTTTCTTCTCAGAGGAGAAAATAATTTCTCACAGAAGCATGATCCCATCTTAAACTGCATATCAGCAGCTGATAGAAATATAGGGAGGCTCAGCATCTTCCCAAAAAAACCCCACATCTAGGAAAAGCACTTACTGAAAAAACTAATTGCTTGCAGCAAAATACAGTATAAGCAGAATATGTTTGAAAATTAAAAGCCCCCAGCACTGAAATTCGAAAGGACAGAGATGCAGAGCCCACGTTCTGTGGGAATGTGAGATTTGCATTGTATCTTGCCTTAGGCATATTCTCCAGCTGACCTCTAGAAACCCCTTCTAACAGGTCAGGACATTTTCCTTGGCCTGTCCATTGCACCTCTCTTGTTAGTTTTGCAAGGTACAATGGTTTGGGGATTTTTAGATATCTTTTTTATTAAAAGGAAAATTAATTCTTTCCAAAGCGCACGGGACTTTTGTCAGAAGAAAAAATATGCTCGTAGTGACTATGAAGCCAAGAAATAAGCTAAGAACAAACACTCCAGACTCAGCCAGAAAATATAACCACCTCTATACCAAGAACCCAACCTATAGTCTGTTGGCTCAGAGCTGTCTCGGTTCAATTTTAAGAGATCTTCTTAAGTGTACTATACTATCTGTTAAATTGAAAATTGGGGCTGTTCTAGAAATCCATAGTTGAGGGCCAGCTAATAAGATCTTTTGTACCAGAGACTGTTTCTACAGCTGTCCAGATAACAGCTGGAACTGGAAAATCCTATATGAACTATAACATGCTTTCAGATAACATAAAAAATTACTAGTTATAAAAATTTAATGCTTCCAGGGCTTATGCAAGAGCATTGAGATCAACATCAAGAAAGTAAGGGTGCAAATCATCTCATTTAACTTTAGGTGTCCAAAGTGTAGACATAACTATCTGTGCTAGGTGACTTCAGGAATCTTAACAGTCAATTAGAGAGAAAAACTGCTTTCTGCATGAATTTTCATCATCCCACCATGATAAGTCTTCTCATCCAAAGATGACATTGCAAGTAAATGTGGAATTTTCATGAAGCCCTACTCTAATCACTTCAGTCTTATCAGAGTATCTTAAGGGAAGCCTATAATCTGTATTGAAGATACATCAGCATTACATTTCAGCCTGCAATGGTATTACAGACAACAGCTAATCCACATCTCTCTGAGGTTATTCAGTGTTAAAATGCTTTCTCAGGACATCCTGTCTAGCAAACTTGCCAGTTCCATCATCTTGCCTTCGTCACTGATTTTCCAAAAGTGCCTGAGGAACTCTTGATGTATTATCTTCATTTGAAATATTTCTTTCCTAATGCAATTGCAAGCACATTAGCAAAGACAACTTCTACATGTTTTGTATCTGAAAGCAGGGTTTAGTGGATAATAAAAAGGAAAACATGTGCCATATTCTGGAAAATGGAATAAGTAATGAAAATTCACATTAATAAAACTGAGCAGCTGAACAAAATGCCATCATCCTTAGCCCTCTTTCATCCAAAGATTGTGATCAAAGAAAATGTTAAATGGCCGATAGTAAAATTGATACTGTGGGAGCTTATGGCACTGCAGACAAGCTCACTTCAAAAGAGTGGTAGAGACACGGCAGCATGCTTTCAAAAACCAACTTCAAGTACTCCAAAAGCCAACACCTTCTCAGCCATTACCTCCTGGGCGCTCAGCCCTTCAACCTCAACATGGGCAGATTTGGAAGGAAGTGGTTTTGCGATTTCCCAGCTGCAAGAGTTTTTAAGAGAAGATTCCTGTTTGTTTTTACACAAGAATTTTATCTGTCTCTTCGTGCAACTCCAGCACCCATACATCTTTCAAAGATGATTGTGATGGATGCTTCTTTGGGTGCTTCACAGTAGGCCTTGCGTAGACTTAACACATCTGAGGACCTATTTTGAGTATATATGAAAGCTGAGGAGCAGTACAAACTTTTTCCAACTGCCTCTAATACTGCAGATGAGAGGCAGGACCCAGTATCTCAGACATTATTCCCAGAAGTTCAGCCATCTGCATGGTTTTTCATCTAACCATGGTGTGTTAAAATGTACCATACTGAATCATGAATAAATCAGGGTTTCACTCCAAAATAGATTGTAATCACAAATCTCACAGCAGGATGCTCTCTAATCCATCTCTGGCTCAGTGTTTGATGCACTTTCTGCCTTTAATAGAAAACGATTCAATGTAAAATGAAGTGCATTGCCTGGTTAGTTACAGGTGTAGACTGGGGTGGCTGGCGACCAAGAGTAATTTGTCACTAGACCATTTTGGAAGATGTGAAAAATGTATAAAAAACTCACATGATGGATTCAATTCTTATGCTTGGGGAAGAATATACTTCACTTAATGAAAACAGCTTGACGAAGTTGGTGTATTTGCAATAGATTGCGAACCCAACTCTGAGCCAAGAGATGTTTAAAACATCTATTGCTAATCCCTCCATGTTACTTTTTGGAAGTTTGAAAGGCAGGGGGTTTTTTTGGAAGTGTAAGCCAGTTGATAGCATATAATTTTTGATTGCTCATTAAGACGGTTATTAAGCATCTTGAAGTACAGACTTCCACTTTGTTTTCATGGTTATCAGTATGAAACATTCTCTTTGTAAAGAGCCTACTGTCCCAAGGCTAGCTTCATTTCAGCAGAGATTTCCTTGCATGAATCTCAAACTCTTTTCTTCAAAGGAAGTTTTCATGGTGCAATTTTTCTCAAGTAAATCAATTTAAAACATTAATTGGGAGAGAAACTTTTTCTTCTAGACTAACTTTTTTTTTTCTTTTTTTAAAGAACACTGAAGATATGATCAATGTCCATCCAAATACCTTGCTATTGTTTAAATGTCAAGGGCAATTATGTTGGGTTTTTTCTAGAGTCAGTAGTGTTTATATATATGTATAAATTGAGAAAACCATGAAATTTGGGCTTGCAGAAGGAGGGTAGGAAATAAGCAATGTCTCTGTCCACCATAAATCACAGAAGATCCAGTGTCAGTGTTTTCCTGGAGAACCATAACTGCATCTATTAGGCTTAGATCTGTATATATGTATATACATATATTCAGCATAGGGAACTCTGGTGGCATGTCTGAAAGTACTGCATTTGGATGATTTCAGTGGGCACAAGTTCACCAATTCTGCCTTTCCTCTGCAGTGGTTACCTGCACTCTTATTCCTCCTCCGTCTTTCTTCTCCCGACGCCTGAATGGCTTCCAGGGCAAATATAGACAGAGCAGTGCTTCTTCCAGCTTACTCTTTCTTTGCAATAGCCTGTGCAAGAGGTAGTAGTGAGGGTTTCTTCACATTAGGGAATTCAGAAGCTGTGATTTTGCTGTGGTTCCTCCTCATCTTCAACTTCTTCAAATGCCAAAACCTTTTTCCTCTCACTAAATTCATGACTGCTTCTGAGAATAAGGCCACTTTTTAGTCAGCAAACCATGCTGATGGGAGAGTAGAAGAGATTGTCCTCTTCTCTGTCCCCAGCCATAAAATGAGAACCATTCTGTGATAATACCAGCCATTCACATATTTTTCTCTATACATATTGCATCACAGCGAAGTCAATGGAATGGGTGTTTTTCTATCTGTGGACCTCATCTTGAGGTCTGAGAAGCTTACATAAGTTTTATAGCCAGTGTGGTTTGAAAGGCTTTTCCTCTTTGTAGAACTGGGTTGTCAGGGAATGTAGCTAGTGACATTGCATTTGCTGTGTGATGAATATACCTTAAGAGTTCGTTTGTCAGCAGTGTTTCACCTTTCCTTGTCCCCAGCTTCCAAAAATTTCATACTCAACTAATAATAAATTATACTTTATAGATGAGTGAGTAAGAAACAGCTTAGCAGCAGGGAATGTGTGCTTTGGTTTTGAAAATAATGAGTGGTTCTAATTTATAAACTGTAACTGTGGGTGAGAAATCTTGTAACTCTTCAATCTCAAATTATTTATAGTTTTCTTTTCCTTTTTAATAGACTTTTTTTTTTGGTCTTTCACCTGAGACTTGGGAGAGTTTTCCCACTGCTACATCATTCAGTGTGTAACAGGAAAAGGGGATATTAGTATTAGAACAGTGCTTTGTAAGGTTTTTTTTATGGAAGGGAATTTAGGATGTGTATCCTGTCAGATCTATTGAATAATTCCTAAAAGACTAGTAAAATTTGACCTTTGCTGCCAGTAATTATCATTTTCCTTGATATTAACTTAACAAATCTCTATTTGCATTTTAAAAATTGATTATAATTGCAGTTTTTAAAAACTCAGATGATAGTCTTTGCACCCAGAAGCATCAGTGAGAATTTCCTGAAAATAAAAGTTGTAGAATAAAACCCTCTTGAATGATTTTTATACAAAAAGATAATTTTTCTTGTTCATTATCCAAACTACAAGGGCACACATCTTATGGGCTTATGGCCATTTGATTCTTTTTATAGACTCGACTATGGTTTACTTAAATGTACTGCTAGATTTTTTTTTTTGGCAATGCATTTTAGTGATATCTGCTTTCCAATATACAAACTGTGCTTTGAAATATAAATGAGTTATGAACAAAGAAGTATCACTAGATATACTGTGTATGCTAAGGCAAACCGTTAAGATGGATGCCAGTAAACAGATATATCCACTTTTCAATGGAAATTTTCCAAAGATGGCTAATCTAATTGTATTTTTGTGCAACAATTAGGAGGGAATTACGATAGTTCTTTCGACGCGGAGAAGGGAGTGGGCACTATTGTCGTTGCAAAGCCCTTGGATGCAGAACAGAGGTCAATGTATAATATGACTGTGGAGGTCACCGATGGAACAAACATTGCCACGACTCAGGTAGAATATCACATTCCTTTCTTGGCAAGTTATTAATTTTTTAGTGGAATGTATATGATATAAAAATTAATAATTTTTCCATTCAAGTAAAACCTCATCCTTTGAGACCACCGATAACTAATGGAGGGGATATTTTTCAGAGCCTTTCCATCTGGCTGCAAAGAATCGGCTGTTGAAGGTTTCAAAGCATTACTTCTCCTTTTGTTCTCTTCATGCTCACATGAAAGTAATTTGCCTTCCTCCAGCTGAGGGAGTCCCTATCATAGGCGGCAAAGCATAAATTTTGACAATTGTGTCACCCCATAATGGTCCAAAATACAATAGTGCTTCTGTGGTGTTGGGGAATATTGCTATTGATTGTATAAATGGAGTTTATAACTCTCATCCTCCCAAGACCCAAATGTGGGACACAGGATCAATTGTTCAGAGAAGAAATTGTTCAGAGGTGAAACTTTAAAATCAAAGCATCTCTCCTTTAGTGTCACTGCCTGCAATTACATTGTCTTCTGCTAAACAGCCCCACTGAACCTTTTAAAACCAGGCTTGCTTATCAGGCTCGGTGCCTTTCATCAATTAAAGAGTCAGGTCAGATAAACATGAAGGGCTGGGGTAATGCTGGTTCTGGCACATCCTTGATGGAGAGACCCTGACACAGCATCTGGGTATCTGTTCAGTGGAAACCAGTCTAGAGTTGGGTCATGGTCAGGGTCATGGCACAGGGACAGGGACTCTGAGATCCAGGTGACACCAGGCAGATTTCAAACAGCAAAATCCTTCAATACAAGTTGGAGTTGTGGGGTATGGATTTCTAAGGGCCTGAAATTCTACATCTGAGTTACTGCTCAAGTGTAAATGGAAAAAAATAGGTTTGTGAGGTTCTTTGCCTCTTTATAATGCAGAAGGAAGGCCTGAACATTTTTTATGTTTACATATATGCATACACGCACAGATGCTTCTGTTTTACCGTGCCTTTTTGTTCAAATAGTTCAGATGTAAATCTGTACTCACTGAAGCACAACTCTAGCTTTTCTAAGAGATTGTTAAATCATTGAGTGCTTTCTCAATGATTTCCTGTTTATAACCAGCCCTAAAATATCTGATAATTTCTCCTGATAATCCTCCCTTGGTAAGAAAACATTGGTTGATAGTAAGTTAGGTGATGGAAAATCCACTATTTTCCCTGTTTCAGAATTAATTGCATCTCTGCTAAAAACATCCCTTATTTTAAGCTTGATTATATCTGCCCATATTCTCTGTTATGCCTTTCTCTGCTTAATTAAAGAACTCCTTAAAAACCACTAGTTTCTCCCCAGGAAGCATTTACTCACAATGCTCAAATCACCTCACAGTCTTCTGGTAGACAAGTGAAGGAGAATGACTGACCTCTTTTTGTTCCCATTCCATAAGGCATTTTCTTCAACTCTTGAGTAGTTTTTCTGTTATTCTTTGTTTTTTAATCTTGGCAACACTCTCAGTCTGCATTTCAGATGGTGTTGAATTCCTAACATGACCTTTTTTGTTTTTTTGTAAACATTTCAGCAGAAGAAATATTAAAAAGCATAGGCAATTTCAAACATGCTAGATACAAGTAATTTCTCATGGATATTATGTTTATTGTTTCTGCTGCTTTTGATTTAATAAATTGACCCATATAACAGTCCTCAAAACCTATTTGGATGAAACCCCTATATTTTTAATTAAAACATATGGTAAAAACATATTTCAGTAAAGCTGTTGCATTCTAAAAGAAGCCTCAGCATTCTTTGTAACAGTGATGTGACCTACTTAGGAATGTAAGATTGTCATTTCAGATTGAAATAGTATAGCATTAGATAATCACTAGCGGGTACAGACCCTTCTTTCCTCCATGTCCTTTTCTTAATTGTTTAATTATGGTCAGGGTATCTTTGAATATGTTTCTTTTGGTCTTCACAACAGAGATTTCAAAAGCAACTATTATCTCAAAACTGACAGAATTATGGCCTGCCTATTTATCACTCCATTTTATAAAACTTTCCTGCTGTATTTTTGGCTGTACTTTGGAGCTTTTGGTTACCTTCCTCATCTTTATTTCCTTCTGAAACAATAATTTAAAAAAAAAAGTCAAACTGATGGGTTTAAGTAAAATATATCATAGAAAAAAAAATAGCATCTACTGATGGTTCTCAGTGGCCTTATTCTGAGTTTTGATAAAACAACATTGTAAGTATTTTGTCCCATGCACATACATGCATTTTTAACTGTAGCTGCAGGAAGATATGGTAGAAGAAGAAGTGGGTAGAAAGCAATTATATAAATTCATCCCCTTGTTTAACAATAAAATAGTATAAAGCTCCCCGCAAACTGTGATGGTTTATTATGAAACAGATGATCATCACCATGTGAAATGGAACAGTCTTACTTTTTATTCCACACCTGTTTTCCTTTATCTCCTTCTGGCCTTTTGTCTATTATGTAGTTGGAGGTGGTAAAATACAGCATAAAAATGCCAAAGATTTTTGTTTTGGTAACATGATCCCTGGTATGGACTTGGGGAAGTTTCTTCAGCAATGTTCCTGTGTGCCTTAAACTCCGCTAAACTGCTTACTTCCTTCATGCCTTACTGTGCACATAGTTCATTACTGTACCATGAGAGGAAGGAGATCATTTTGATTTAAAAGTTACATCTGTTTTAATAATAGTTCACTGTTGTGAAAAGAGGTAAGAGGAATATTTAAAAAAAAAAAGTTACAAACTTCCTGTGTAACAGAAAGCCTGACTGATTTGGGGATGATCAAGGTTTCCAAAAAGAATGCAGTCTCCAAAGTGAGAACCAAAGTGCCAGGACTTGTTGAGCCACTGCCATTTACTATGCTGCCTGTTCAGCTGAGCACCAGCTGTGCCAGCAGCACAGTTGGGAGAGAAAGGGATAGAGGAGGGAATATATGAACAAATGTTGGCTTGTTTGATTTATGTATTTGGAGTGTGGGTGTAAAACTTCTGTCATGGGGATTAACTTCTAGGATGGCTAAGTCTTCTGACTTAGCCAAGGGAGAGCTTTTGTTTTTTTCCCTTTCCTTTTTCCTATGATTGCTTGAGGCCATGCTGTCATTTGTTAAAGGCTGAAGGTGTGTGTTTGCTCTAAATCCTCAGGAAGCACAATTCCTGCAGCTGCCAGGCAAGATGTTGGCCTTTGGGAGGGATCAGGGCTTCTGCATCCCGTGTGCTAGAGAGAGAGCCAGGACAGCAGCTCTGCACAGAGACTCTGCTCCTTGCCACTGCCATCGCCTCCATTTGGGCTGCACAGCGGTCTTTTGCCCTTGCTTGAGCAGAGAAAGGACTCTCCCAGCAAGAAATCAGTGTAGTGGCACCTAGATGCCTACTCCTGCAACAATTTTGACTAACTTTGACTGTGCAATGTTAGAAATTCTCCTGGTCACGAGTCAGGTTTATCGCAAATCCTTCTTTTTACTGAACAATTCAAATCTTTTACCTACAAGCACAACAGAGTGTATGTAGTACATACTGTTGAGTTTTGCTAAAATACCCACAGAAGTAGAGTACAGTGGGGAACAATTGAACAATCCTCTAAGTTATGATAATGTTTCACTTTTACTGAGAATGTTGTCCTAGCAGATTGTTACCTCTTTTGAGAACAGCCTCCTGGAGTGATGGTATTATATGAAAAAGACAGTTTTACTTCTTGCTTATTTTCCTACCTTCTCCTTCCTTCTCGTCATCCTAACTGGTATAGCAAAGATGCTTTAGAGAATGAAGGCTGTTACTTCTAAGCTAGAATGCAAAAAGCACCTTAGTTCCGCTTACTGCAAAACCATCTCGCTATTTACCAGTTGAGTGGGCACTCAGAGAATAACATGCATCTCCCTCTAAAAAGTTTTTGCAGATCAAAACTTAGGCCACTTATAATACCTTCAGCTGGAGCCAACCAGACTGAAAGGGCAGATAAAAAAGTTACTACTTATTGCCCCTTTCTATCTATCTCCCCTTGCAGGAGATTGTGGACTTTTATTTATTCTTGTGCTGAGGATTGACCTTCAACTGTGAGTTTCAGTCTCATCCTTCAGAGAATACCTTTTCTTTATAAAATTTTCTTAACAAAGAGGAGCTGATCAATCACTCTGAGTGAGGGTGGTTCTTTTAACTGAATAGTGAAAAGCTCTTCTTAGAGGAACATGGCCAAAATGTAGATAAGACATAAGAGCCTGCCAGAAGCAGTTCTGGGCTTTGGATTCTCCCGTGGCAGACAAGCAGACATGAGGTTTCAATTCAGTTTTTCACTTTTGCTCAGTTGAATGTTTCCTCCAAACTAGAACTGACCCATCCTTGACTTTTTTTTCTGTTACATCCAGCAATCTCGGCGCTGCCTTGCCTGTGGAAGAAAGATTTTTCTTTCTGTTTTAACATAACACAACGGGCAGAGTAAAGTATAAATAACTGGCCACTGAGGTTGGTAGGGAAACTGCATTTTTGTGTTAAGATTAGGGTTTGGGGGAGTGAACAACTTGTCAGGAAGTAGAAAATGAAGCTGTATGGTAACACTATTGAAAGCAGTATTAAATCAAAATAGGTTTCAAAAACCTGTACAGAAGTGCAACCTGAGTTTAAATAATTTAGGCACTTAATAGGTTGTACTACAACATGGTGCCCAGACCAAACAATTAGCCAACAGATTCTTCCAGCTTCAAATGTCTCTAAAGCAGCTGCTGGCATTTACCCAGTTTTCACTCAAATACATTTGTCCCTAAACCAAATGTATTTGTTATGGGCAATGTTAAAAACAGCTTTGGAGAGACTTCCTGCAATAGGTTTTGTCCTGCTTTAATTTGATTGTATTTCTCTAGGCCTTTCACTTACCATTTTGAGTACAAAGTCTTTGCTAATGCTCTGAGTGTTACTTTGCCTAATTTGAAAGCTTGGAGGCCCATGAATCCTTTATTTGAAACTCTCCTTAACTGTGGGAAATAAGAAGTGAGCAGGGAGAAGCAAATCTTTTATAGCGAGGTGCTTGTTCAGACTATAAATTAGGCTTCACACAAAGGAAGCAGAAGGAGGCAAGCCTGCCTTTCTGAAGCCCAAGGTGCACTGGAAAATGTATGGGCTTTCAAGGAGAACCAGGCAGAGACTGCTTTGCTGTATGTTTGCTTTATGAGCGTGGAAAAAAGTCTTGAAGCTAATGTTTGTCAATGAAAAGTAGTTCAGTCAGTAATCTTGCACAGACCTCTGCAAAGAGGAATCCCTACTTGGCGGCAAACCAATAGTAAACATTTCCATTCATCTCCTTTCGGGGATGTGTTGGAAAACTTTTAAAGCCTGTCTTTGATTCTACGCAATGGGTGTTGTCACTACTTAACACCCCAGACACCTACACAGTAATAAAGGTTATTTATGCAACACAGCTCATTCTTGCCATGTCTTCCATTTGGAAATAAGTATGTAGAAAATATTAAATTACACAGATACTGTGAGTCTTTGAGTCACTTCAGTAGTATAACATTTGATTTGAGGTGAAAGATGTGCTACCAGCTGGCTAAAGCTTAAGACTTGAGAGAGCAGAGTGCTGACCCTTCTGAAGTCACTGGAAATTTGCCAGTAGTACCAAGATTTTATGCCTAAATTTGGCATCCATTAAATGAATTTGAGAAACTTTCCTCATATTAACAATCTGGTGGCATTCAGTTTACTCAGCTTCATGTATGTTTGTAGGATAAGGTTTTCTATGAACCTGGTGTTCCTGTCAGTGTCACATTTGTCCATTATTAAAGGAAAAGGTTACCCTCTCTTTTTAAGTAACACCTTACTAGAAGTAATCCTGCTGGAGCAAGAAATCTGCATAACAAAGGTGACATTTTATGGTGACCTAATAAAAGGGGTGTGGCTCAAAAATAAACCTAAAACACCTTCCCTTGCTTTGCCGCTGCACTTCTCCTGTGGCTTTGGTAAGTCATTTAACCTTGCTGCAAGACATTCTTTTTCTGGGCAAAGTATGAGGATAATGGTCACTTACTCCTCAAAAATGTTGTAGGGACTGAGGGACTAATATCTATTTAAAGTGGGACTTAAATTCCATTTTTTTTACCTGATTTTCTTTCAAGTGATTCCCAAGACAGTTCAATTTTTAAGAACATTAAAGAGTTCCATTTCTGGGTTTAACCGAGCTTGAATAATCAGTATTCCCATACATAATCTTTCTTTTGTTGCAAGGAAAATCCACCCCCCTCTATTAAAGGAGAGACTGTAATGATAAAATTATGTTTGAGTTTTGGGGATTTTAAGGGACAGCTGACAAAAATTAGAAATATTCTTAACTGCTTCAATAGAAGAAATTGTCATTAATAATGACTTGTCTATTGATTAGCATCTCTAATGCCCCGCTTTCCATCTCCAAATGGAACTGGCTGTTGATGCGCAGAGCAACTAATAAATAATGTATATTTCAATGTGGGTCACTTGACAAATCATTAAAATACTGTTGTCTCTGGGGAGCAAGGTGCCTGCCACTTAAACAGGCACTTGATCAGTTTTACAGTAGATGTGAAGTGAGAGAAAAGAAAAAAAAAGGAAAAATAAGTTCTTTTCTGGAAATGATCAAAGCAATTTTAAGTGCATAGTTCTCTGCAAGTTTGATAACCACCGTGAATGAGGACCTTAATTTTTTAATCTTTTCCCTTTTCCATGCCTTGCACTCCCCAAGCACAATCATGTGTGTCAGGGCATTAGCTTAGACCTTTTTCAGTGGGAAGAAATGCTGCTTTGTGAATCCACACTGTAATTTTCGTAGTCTCATAGGTTACCCTTAGTCTCTGATGCTGATCCAGTCCCACCCTGTTTAGTTTGTGCAGTCTAGTGAGGGCATAAATCATGAAGCTGTGGCTTGCACAGTCATAGTGCAAGCTTTGGGATGGATAAACCTTTCTGCCCTCCTCTGCTTTCTCAATTTGCCAGTGATCCCAAAATGCATTAGATATAATGGGAAGTGAGCCCCTGCACTGGGGTGATCAGACACCACACAAACAAAATAGCATGTCACTTCTGTAGCAGTAACTTTACGACACGTTGGTGTGCATCTGTAAGTTGTGGGTTTTTTTTCTTCCAGAATAGCTTGAGCTTGCACACACCAATGTTAAAAACATTGTTAAAAAACAATGTTAAAAATTTTAAAAATTCACAGATGCAAGTCTGTCCCTCACATGAAAGCTTACTTGTTCAATATAGGCTGTACTGTGCTAGGCACAGCAGAATCAAACACTCTTGGTATTTTCAGTCCATTTGAAAAGATTTTACTTTGCTGTTAGACTATCTAAAATGATACATGACAAAGATTTTGTCCATGAATTAAAAGAAAAATAAATAATCTGAGTTAACAGTGTGGCAGTAAAATAATCCAGCCATGGATTATTATAGTGGTACCTGTCAAGGACTGCTTGAGAAGATGTCTGTAAGTATTAAACACTGGTAATCAGATTATCCCCAACTCATGTTGTTTCAGTGTCTCTTCCTTACATTAACAAAACTGGTTCAGCACTGGCTCTATGTCCCATTAGAGTTGAAGTCTTTAATTTTTTCCTCAGGCTTTCTTTCACATTACAACTAATTTCTTCACATATTTTTATGATATGTGCAATATTGCAGTAAAAGTATAGCTGTATTTTTCTTCTGTTAAGAACATATGGGTGAACAGGGCTTAACCAAGCAAAATAATAAAATAATTGCTTAAAAAGTTCCAAGTACTTTTCAAAGCAACAAAGAAAATATCTTGATGGCTCAAGTCTCCTAGTCTAAAGGAAGAGTCCTGTGCATGGCATTTCCCATGTCATTCATTGGACTATTTCTTATTTCAAAGCCTTTGAATAAAAAGATCGTTCCGTTTCACTTGCTGTAAAATTAGACGTGTGCTTTCACAGGCATATTCTGCTAAAGATACTTCTTGTTTCCAGCACTGGAAAAGAGTCAACCCTTTACATTTCAGCTTTCAGTATTACGCAGTTTGTCAAGGGTTTTGCTGCCACACTGCCCAAAGCAATAATGGCATACAAAGTCTGGAAAGCATATTTTTTCCAGGGAGTGACTTCTTCTATGGTGAAAACTACAAAATGTCATCAGAGCCAAACATGCATAGCGTAACTTGTGAAAGGCAAAGCTTGCAAAATAGTGATTATTATTAGTTACCAGAGTCAGCTTGTAATATACAGAAATGGGTGGAATAGACAGCAACAGCAGCACCCTGGGCTGTATTCCCCCTCTCCAGGTTTCTTCAAGGGTCAATGCCAAGGTTCTACAGAAGACATGAAGCAAGCAGCACAGTGTTCATTCACATTTTTAGCAGTATGTTGGGCAGAAAACAACACAGGATTCAGCTGAATCTTGTTTGTATAAAAAGCGGATTTAAGTAACACGAAAGGGATTCTTTTAAAGCCTTATTAATTCTGGAGGGGAAAGGAAGTTCCATAATAGCTCTAGAAGTAACCACAGCAGTTACAAGGAAGGACAAAGCCTTTCCTATGACCATTGTAGAAATTTTTTCCAACCTATAGATACTGCAAATACAGACTTGTCAGATTTTGAGTAGGTCTTACAATTAGGAACATTTTACCTCCAAAGTCAAATCTTTACAATGTCTTTTGATCTGAACAATAAGCATTTAATATTAAATAATGTTTCTCAGTCCCACCCTACAGCAGCATAACATCGTCAACCATCTAAAGTAAATTGTATTTCTTTAGGTGGTTATTCAGTAGTCTGACTAGACTTCAATAACTTTGAATGCTTTTCTTTTATTAACTGTAGGTTCTTATCAAAGTGTTGGATAACAATGATAATGGCCCAGAATTCTCTCAGCCAAGTTACGATGTCACCATTTCAGAGGACATCCTCCCTGATACTGAAATTCTTCAAATTGAAGCTATAGACAGAGACGAGAAGCATAAGTTGAGCTACACTATTCACAGCAGCATTGATACAGTCAGCATGAGAAAATTCAGAATTGATCCCAGCACTGGGGTGCTCTATACAGCTGAGAGATTAGACCACGAAGCTCAAGATAAGCACATCCTTAATGTCATGGTAAGAATGCAATATTCACTTGGGTCAGGACACAATCACTGCTGCTTCGGGTGCATACATTCCTTAGTCTTTGCATGAGCAAAGGACTCTTAGAGCAGTAAGTAGTCAGTAATTTCATCTTGCCTGCCCTGCTGTGTATTTATTTTACAGTTTTTATTTCAGCTTTTTGAGAAACTTTATTGTGAATTCATTGTATAGAATGTTATTTGCTATCTTAAGGGAGAGCAAGCAGGAAATTATTTAATCTCTTGGCATCTGGTCCTCTCCCTCAAGGTAATTTTCAGAGTTTCTGAAGTGAGGCTTAACATTATTTGAGAAGTTATTCACAGGGAGATAACTGCTTTCTTGCCATGGAGAACGCTACAGCCTTTCTGAATACAACCCTCCTTTATAGCTTACTTTTATGGACTTATTTCAGTACATAAACTGTTGATATACAAAATAGCTTTCTTTTATCTACATTACCACATCTTTGGGTATACAGAAAAAAGATAATTACCAATTTTTGCTTGGTGTGCCTAAGGTACAGAACATAAGTCTGCCTGTTTTCAAGTGAAGATTGTATATTATGGAGATATATTTTATTTTTTATTCTTTAATTAAAAAAAAATCAGTGTTAGTTTAAGCATTGTAGTCCGCTGTTTGCTTTAACCACTTAACTCGTGGAACAGCTCATGATGGGTTAAGTACAGGGGCATCTTGCCAGGGGACCTTAGAAAGCAGACGCTGCTGTGAGATGCAGCAAGCAGGAGCTGAGTGTGGTCTCAGCTCACAGAGTAAAAAGCTGGAAGTCCTTGGGCGAGCAGACTAAGAAATGACTATAAGCTGAATCACAAAGAGACATGGCTGACAGAGGTAATTTCCTGATGCTTGGTTTTGATCTTGACCTGATAGGTTTTTTTTCTCTATTTAAGATGAACCAAACTTTTGGGGCTAGTGGTGGCAGGATTATCAGTGAGGCAGTGCTGAGGTATTTTGTATGGGGTTGAGACAGCTGTGATAAATTATACCTCTGTTTTCAATTATCGGCACTTCGTAAGGTAATTCCTGCTCTTTTTACTATTGGTGCCATCATTTTCAAAAAGCTATGTATGTATATAATAATGAAGAAGTTTCATTGGCAGCTACAAGCACTAGACTGACATGCCTCTATGCTGTAAAGCAGATAATGGCAAGGCACATGCATTACTATTTAGTATGTATTAAAAAAAAGTATCTCTTGCAAACCTAAACCCAAATTTAAGGTGTCATGTGGTTGCCACTTCAAAAATTCATGTCGTGATGGTTAATTGCCATGCATTTTTTCATAAGTGAAAAAAGAAATACCTAAGCTCTTTCCTTGTCCTTTAATTTTACTGTCTGCCATCTTGTGTGGAAATATATTTTAGGCTGTTCTTTGGGATGAATGGATTTTTTATTACTTTGTATTAAATAGAACTGCAGTAGTATTCACACTCAGATGAGTAATATTTGTGAAGTTTTACTAGATTAATATCAAGTTGTGTGTTACACACTTGTTCTATAGGTCCGAGATCAAGAATTCCCTTATAGAAGAAACCTGGCCAGAGTCATTATAAACGTGGAAGACTCCAATGACCACAGTCCGTACTTTACCAGTCCGTTGTATGAAGCCTCGGTGTTTGAATCAGCAGCAGTTGGATCAGCAGTCTTGCAGGTCACAGCTTTGGACAAAGACAAAGGAGAAAATGCAGAGCTTATCTACACTATTGAAGCAGGTTAGAACAGAGGCTGAAACTGAAGCATCATGATTCATGCCATATGCAGAGCGGTGCTTTGACAGTGGTCTGCCTTGAAACACAAACTTCTTTGGTTTACCTTCTCCCCTACAGCTGGGCAAAGGAGACACCTTCTCTGTTGGTTGTTTGGGTTTTTTTATTTTGAAACTACTATACCCAAAACCTGGCAGAACAGAATCTCATTCTGGAACAGGCTGCCCAAAGAGGTTGTGGAATCTCCTTTTCTGGAGATATTCAAAACCTGCCTGGGTGGGATCCTGTGCAACCAGCTGTAGGTGAGCATACTTTATCAGGAGGGTTGGACTTGATGTCCTCCAGTGGTCCCTTCCAACCCCAACCATTCTGTGATTCTGTGACTGATTCATGTTCACTAGATGGCTACAGAGCCTGTTACCTCCAAGTCATTGGTTCAAAGCCATCACAGAACATAGTTATTCAAAATTGCAGCCAGTGACTTGTTTTCAGGGTGCTGGCTTCACATTAGTACACAGTGGATCCTCCATAAAAAAATGTTACGGCAGCTGGTACCTCCTGGTGTCTTTGCCAGTATTTGGATCAGAGGAGCACGGAGACTAAGATCAGGGCTATGCTGAAAACTTCCATCAGCACAGACATAGCATTTTAATGGCACAAGGTCTCTTGAAACTAAGGGAAGGTGTGATGACACCAGATTAAAATTGCTTTTGCTGTTAAACTCTGGATATTTACATTCGCCACATAATCTGTACCAGCAAAAGAAATTCCTCTGCTGGTGCAACAGCATAGTAATAAAACATTTGCATTATCTCTAACACATATGCAAGTGACTGTAAGTTTCTCTGGCTCACGTGAATCTGAAGTTAAGAATTATCTCTGAGATAAACTATTAAGAGATATACATGAAGGATGCCTGGAAAAAGAAAGAAGGAAGTAGGAATTTGTAACCTTTGGATTCTTTAATGTTTCGTTTCTACTTTTGAAGGGTTTTATTAGTAATGTGAATCTTTCCACTGTAATAAAAGCAAAACTTGAAACTTACGTTTTCCCTGAAAAGAGGTCACAAATACTTTAGATTGCCCCCATATTAAGCGGATCACAAGCCTTTACCAGTATTAGGCTCTGATCCTACTGGATCACTGTTTATCCCTATATTATTGTAAAGACTTTTCTTTACAGTTACAATGGCTTACGTCAGTTAGGAACAGGCTAAATGAAAAAAAAATAAGTAATGAAATAAGAATATCTAATACCTAAGAATGTCATACTGATTTAACTTCATATAATTGAAGCTCACACCTTAAGATAAGCTGATACAACCTGAGGCTTAGAGAAGACCCAAGCAACTTTTTTTCTGTAGTTATCCTGTATGCTCTGTGGAAGGAGAGTGCATTCAGCAAACCAGAAAGTGAAGTCGTTTGCACCTGTAAATTAGACCAACAAAGATGTTAGCACTCCAAAACAAGTATTTCTTTTATGCACTGCATTTGGTCTTACCAGTTATTTCTCAGTATCTTAGATCAGGGTGAGTTTTACACATGCCCAGGCAGAACAACACTGTGCCTTTATAGAACAAACTCAGAGCAGACCAGATTAGGTTCCTGGGGCAATGTTTTTCAAGGCCATTCCCAACTTTTTCTTGACACCCTATTACTATTATGGGGTCCAAACCAAATCATATAGAGGTGCTACCACAATGTAAAGAGCAACCTGACATGTTAGGAGTATGGTTCCCATTACAGTGGTAATAGAATCATACATGATGCAGACAGAAAAATATTATGATTAGAAAAGATGCTTTAGCTATTAGATGGTTTCTAGAAACTCTGTTTTTCATTACAGGCTGTTTCTGTTTCGTCATGAGCTCTCCCTGCAGTGTCAGACTTGAAACCTCTGTTTACTGTGATCCCAATGCTCCTCCAGTTTCATTGTCTATGGACGTCCCAATCTCAGATATATCAAAATTCAGTCTTCTGTTGCTGTAATTTCTGTGATCCATAAAATCTGCTGTTGATAATTTTGATTTTAACTGCAGAATTCAGATTGTACACAGCCCTGTCATTCAGGGGAATTAACTCATCTTACATCTGAAGAAAGTAATTGGTGAAGAAAGTAATTGGTAAAGAAAGTAGTTTTTGTATCATTTCATAAGAAATTCTTAAAGGAGAAGAACCAGCTCTGGCCTTACAGAGGCAGTCAGGGGCTAAAAGTTATTTGTATTAGCAAGCACTGACAAAATAACTGCAGCATCATTTGTAGTGTCTGCAAATGTGACAGATACTGTGGGTTTTATGAGAATTTGTAGCTCTGGGAGAATTTCAGCTCCTTAGTGAATAGCACAATTTTTAGTTTAGCCAGTAGAGTAAACTTTACTGATCAGAAAAGCTGGATATAAATAGAAAACCACTGCCAGTATTGAACTACATACAGTAATATGTATCTTAAATTAGCCTCCTTGCTCCAGAATTACAACAGATAGTGAATCACATCTCAAAAATAGTTCACACCACCTCACTTCATTCAGGATTCCATGTATTTGGCATTCCAGTTACAGTTTTCACATTTACTGCTCTGTGTACAGCACCTGTACCAATCACAGTTAAAAGAAAATCTCTTGTTTATCACCTGAGATATATTTCTCTCCAGGTCATGGATGGATGCTTGACTGTAGATTAGAAGCAGTTCTAGATTTTAAGATGTGAATTGCAATAGAGGGAACACGTTATAGTGATTGGAATCACTGTAACTCAGTATATGCTGTTTGTATTTAGAATCAAATTCAGAAGAAAGAGTCCATGTGCTTATACATGCCATATACATACGCAGCATCCTCTCCTTTAAGCAGGCACTCAAAGGATCAACAAAACATGGTTCGCCTAATGAAGGTGATCTTTTATTATAGCGTAAGGATACATATAAAAAGTTTTGAGTCTATATTGCTGAAGAAGAGGTTGGCAAAAAGACCTGAAAGAAAAAAGGACCCCAAAGAAGGTCATTGATCCAAACTCACTGTTTTCACCTTTATGCAGTCAGTGATATCCTTGGTTTCATGTTATAACAAGCATTTCATGACATTTTTTGCTAAATCTCATTCATCTGGATTCATCCTCCTCAGAGATCACATGATAAACCTTTGTGCCACAAGACACTTGAATCTCTTTTCTATGGTATTTGCTCAGTTTTATTTTTTCTAAATGCCACTTTAACCTTCTTATGTTCAGTTCTTTGAGTCTTGAACTACTGTAATCTCCTCTATGGTTGCTTAATATCCCATTCAATTAAGAGCTTGAGTTGTTATCCATTAGTCATGTAATTGGCTTGTTAGCTCTGATCTCATTTCTTTGCCTTAGGTGTACATGTATTTGACTAATTCCTATAATTTAGGGATGCTTTTCCTTCCTTCAGTAGGAGTAATGTACATGCAGCTCTTGCTCAGATTTTAATACTCAGAATCAAGATATAGATAGCAACACCTGAGTTTCTGATATATCCGATCTTCATAAGGAAAGTCTGGAAGTGCCTTTAGAATTCTTTTACGTTGGGCGTGTTGGGTCTTTTTAGTAACTGCCTTTAACAAATGCAGCTAATTGCTCCTGGTTTAAGTTATCATTAAATGTTTCATATTTCATTTCTAATCTGATTCCAATATTTGTGTTTTAGGAAATACGGGAAACACATTCAAGATTGAACCAGTTCTAGGCATCATTACATTACTTAAGGAGCCAGACTTAACCACAATGGGACAATTTGTTTTATCAGTCAAAGTGACTGATCAAGGTTCTCCAGCACTGTCTGCAACAGCAATTGTGCGGATATCTGTGACAATGGCAGATAACTCCCACCCTAAATTCACTCTAAAAGAATACCAAGCGGAGGTTAATGAAAATGTGGATATTGGTACTTCTATTATCTCTCTCTCTGCAATCAGTCAGTCCACGTTGGTTTATGAGGTTAAAGATGGCAATGTTGATGGAGCCTTCACCATAAACCCGTATTCTGGAGTGATCACCAGTCAAAAGGCCCTTGATTATGAACGTGCGTCCTCCTATCAGCTCATCGTACAAGCAACAAATATGGCAGGCATGGCATCAAATGCCACAGTGAACATTCAGATTGTTGATGAAAATGATAACCCACCAGTTTTTCTCTTCTCTCAGTACTCAGGCAGCATAAGCGAAGCTGCTCCCGTAAATAGCATAGTCCGGAGTGCTAATAACAGTCCCCTCGTGATACGTGCCACTGATGCTGATAGCAACCAGAATGCTTTGCTCGTCTACCAGATTGTTGAATCTACTGCAAAAAAGTATTTCACGGTAGATTCCAGCACAGGTGCAATCAGAACAATTGCAAATTTAGATCATGAAACAATAGCCCACTTCCATTTCCACGTTCATGTGAGAGACAGTGGGAATCCCCAGCTTACAGCAGAGAGCCCAGTTGAAGTGACCATTGAGGTAACTGATGTCAATGACAACCCACCAGTCTTCAGCCAGGCCGTATTTGAGACAGTTTTGCTCCTACCCACATATATTGGTGTTGAGGTTCTCAAAGTCAATGCTGCAGACCCAGATTCAGAGATCCCTCCTGAACTAACATTTAGTATAATTGAAGGCAATATGGACCATTTTTTAATTGATTCAAGCACAGGGGTACTCACCATTAAAAACAGTAGTCTCTCCAAAGACCATTATATGCTAATAGTAAGAGTATCAGATGGGAAATTTTATAGCACTGCTATGGTGACAATATTGGTAAAAGAAGCCATGGATAGTGGACTCCATTTCACACAAAATTTTTATTCCACTTCTATCTCAGAAAACAGCACCAATATCACAAAGATCGCTGTGGTGAATGCTGTTGGTAACCGCCTCAATGAGCCTTTGAAATACAGCATATTAAACCCAGGAAACAAATTTAAAATCAAATCCACCTCAGGAGTCATTCAGACAACTGGCATCCCCTTTGACCGAGAGGAACAGGAGCTGTATGAGCTGGTGGTGGAAGCAAGTCGTGAACTAGATCACCTTCGCGTCGCTCGAGTAGTGGTGAGAGTTTACATTGAGGACATAAATGACAACGCCCCAGTGTTTGTAGGGCTTCCATACTATGCTGCTGTGCAAGTTGATGCTGAACCTGGTACCCTGATATATCGAGTGACAGCTATTGATAAAGACAAGGGTGAAAATGGTGACGTGTCATACCTTCTGAAGGAAGACTATGGACATTTTGAAATTGATAGAGGATCTGGTAGCGTCACTTTAAAAGAAGCCTTCAATTCTGATTTGTCTAATATAGAGTACTTGGTTGTCATTCTTGCAAAAGACGGTGGTAACCCATCATTGTCTGCAACGGTAGAGCTCCCCATTACTATTGTTAACAAAGCGATGCCTGTATTTGACAAACCCTTCTATACAGCTTCCGTGAATGAAGATGTAGAAATGCACACACCAATTTTAAGCATAAATGCAACCAGTCCAGAAGGCCAAGGTATCATTTATATCATTGTCGATGGAGATCCCTATAACCAGTTCAATATCGACTTTGATACTGGAGTTCTGAGTGTCATCAGCCCGCTGGACTATGAAATAAATTCTCTTTTCAAGCTGACGGTGCGAGCCAGTGATGCCCTCACTGGTGCTCGAGCTGAGGTCACTCTGGACTTGATCATTAATGATGTTAACGATAATCCTCCAGTTTTTGATCAGTCGGCTTATAATGCTACTTTGTCTGAAGCTTCTTTGATTGGGACTCCTGTACTGCAGGTTGTTGCTACTGATGCTGACTCTGACAATAACAAGATTGTACAGTATCAGATAGTCCAGGACACCTTTAACAGCACTGACTATTTCCATATAGACAGCAGCAGTGGCCTAATTTTGACAGCCCGGATGCTGGATCATGAACTCATACAGCAGTGCAGCTTGAAAGTCAGAGCAACCGATAATGGGTTCCCACCACTAAGCAGTGACGTTCTTGTTAGTATCTCAATAACGGATATGAATGACAACCCTCCAGTTTTTAACCAGTTAATATATGAATCATATGTGAGTGAACTGGCACCTCGCGGTCATTTTGTGACTTGTGTCCAAGCTTCTGATGCTGACAGCTCTGATTTTGACAGGCTGGAATACAGCATCCTATCAGGAAATGATCGGACCAGTTTTATTATGGACAGCAAGAGTGGTGTCATCACCCTCTCCAACCATCGCAAACAGAGAATGGAGCCCATGTACAGCCTAAATGTCTCTGTGTCAGACGGGCTGTTCACCAGCACAGCTCAGGTGCACATTCAGATACTTGGGGCCAACCTCTACAGCCCTGTGTTTTCGCAGAGTGTTTATGTTGCAGAGGTTAGAGAAAATGCTGCTCCTGGAACTAAGGTAATCCATGTGAAGGCAACAGATGGGGATTCAGGTGTATATGGCCAGATCAGCTACTCCATAATAAATGACTTTGCCAAGGACCGATTTTTGATTGATAGCAATGGGCAGATTCTGACAACTGAGAGGTTAGACCGTGAGAGCCCACTGGAAAGTGATATCGGTATATTTTTGAGAGCCCTCGATGGAGGTGGCAGGACTACGTTTTGCACTGTGAGAGTGATAGTAGTGGATGAGAATGACAATGCTCCTCAATTTATGACGATCGAATACAGAGCAAGTGTCAAAGCAGATGTTGGGAAAGGTTACTTGGTCACCCAAGTACAAGCAGTAGATCCAGATGATGGAGCCAATTCCAGAATTACCTATTCTCTCTATAGCGAAGCCTCCGTTTCAGTAGCTGATCTACTTGAAATAGATCCAGATAATGGATGGATGGTCACCAAGGGTAGCTTTAATCAGCTTAAAAGCACAGTTCTGTCCTTCTTTGTCAAAGCAGTGGATGGTGGCATTCCTGTAAAGCATTCCCTCATTCCTGTCTACATCCATGTTTTACCCCCAGAGACTATTTTGCCTTCTTTTTCTCAACCCCAGTATTCTTTTACAGTAGCAGAAGACACCCTCATAGGTAGTACTATTGACATTCTGCATGTTTTGCCCAATCAGGGTGCTTTGTATAGCACAGTTAATGGTGAGTTACCTGAAAACAACAAAGATGGGGTTTTCATCATAGAGCAAGACACGGGGCTCATAAAATTGGATAAGAGACTTGACCACGAAATGAATCCTTCTTTTCACTTCAAAGTTGCAGCCACGATTCAGTTAGATAAAGTAGACATTGTGTTGACTGTGGATGTGGAGGTGAAGGTGTTGGATGTAAATGACAACAAGCCTGTGTTTGAAACAGCTAGCTATGATGCTATAATAATGGAAGGGATGCCTATAGGAACAAAACTTATGCAAGTTAAAGCGGTTGATGCAGACTCAAGTGCAAATGGGCAGGTCACCTATATGCTTGCGGTGGAATCGGAGCTGGAGAAGATCACAGAAGCATTCACCATTGATAGCAACAGTGGCTGGATCAGTACACTGAAGGATCTGGACCATGAAAAAGATTCTGCTTTCACCTTTGCAGTGGTAGCCTCAGATCTGGGGGAAGCTTTGTCCCTATCGTCAACCACCTTGGTCTCAGTTACTGTGACAGATATAAATGATAATGCACCTGTCTTTGAGCACGAGGTGTACAGAGGGTCAGTGAAGGAGAGTGACCCTCCAGGGGAAGTTGTGGCTGTTCTTAGCACCTGGGATGAAGACACATCTGATGTCAATCGGCAGGTTAGCTACCATATTACAGGTAAGAAACAACTGACATGCTTTCTTCCCATAACCAGCTTTACTGGAGAACTGTGCATGTGTCCAGTTTTAGGTGAATGTTAGCTAAATTATCACTGTGAATGAGGCAATTACATTTTGCTTTGGTTTTGAATTTTCTTTTTTTATTTTGGACAGAATTTGCAGCAAAACTGAAAAGAGAGAGAGGGAGTGTGTGTGTGTCTCTCTGTTTTATTCTCTCTAAAATTTCTAAGATTAATGCTTCGTGATTTGCTGCAGAGCAATGTAGTGTGACCCATCAACTGATCATAATTGATATGTCAGCTTGAAAACCATCATGATTTAATTTTTTGACAAAGGGAAGAGGAAAATTTTATTCTTAGAGAGAGAATCCTTATATTTCCAAGCATTTTTTTTTCTTTTGGAATGGCATTTCTCTTTTTGAGATAGGAAAGTGCATGCAGGAGCTACTTTGAAACACCATTCTTTGGGGCTGGGAGCAGTAGGGATGTGAATGAATTTTACATTATTGGGTGAGGGGATGCCATTTCTTATCAGCATAGGTTCCTGGCCAGGGAAATAGTAATATACTTAGAAGCACTGGTTAGCTGACATGTATTGTTATATACAGCATAAGGCAATTTTGACTACATTACTAACACATTTTTCAAAGTAGGTAACATTGCTCTCTTCTATTTTGTTATGCTTATTATCAATCATTCTTTTCTCCTAGATTCAGCCTGGCTTTTGTGTGAGTATGTTATGAGTGATGGGGTACTGCAGTTATTTTTCTGTCTCCATCTTTCATTGTCCAATAGATTTTGTTAGAAAACAACTTTGTCACTGCCCCCAACCTTAACAATTCAAGAGCTAATATTAACTACCTAGTAATAACCAAATTATTGCATAAATTCACATTTCTCTCACTGAAGGGGATTAGACCTACACAAGACTGCATGTAGGAAGCACTCCGAGGGCAAAAATTACTTAACTATTGGGAAAACAATTAGTATGTTTTGCTGTGGAGCATAAGGCTCCTACCCCTTTGTTAGCTATCGAATTGAAAATGGCTTTGGGATAGTGTGTAGGGAGAGCTGTGATACTCCAGTTAGCCATGGTTTGCCTGATGTTACACATCAGAAGTAGCATCATTTTCAAAGCAACCAGAAATTCATTCTATTTACATGAAAGTTTGGATTTGCTTTAAAGGTTGCAAAGACTATGTGTTCATAATGTGATGTGCTGTAGGATATTAGAAGTAGGGGCAAAGGTAGTCTTGTGGGTAGGTGTCAGGATTTAGAGGCCTTGGGCAAGGTGCATTAGCTGTCAGTGCCCCAGTTTCCACATATGTAAAAATAAATAAGTAGTTCCTTATCCTAGAAATTTTGGGATATTTGAAGGAGTTTGGGGATCCCAGTGCAGAAAGTACTATGGGAAAAGAAAACCCTTATATTTGTAACAAAGATATGTTAGTGCACCATGATTATTAGCTTTGTTCTGAAGTCTTGCAGTCATCTCTTATAGTTAATTATGCTTTTAGTTACATAATGATGTTTTTCTTCACATCCCTATGCTGTTAATTTGGCAAAAACTGGACTTATGAATAACAACTGTCACATGTGACTCAAAAATTATAGATCATTCTGTATCCTAATTTCTGTCACAGTTCAAAATATGTCAGATATTTTGCTGTTTTATTAGCTTCTGAAAACATCAGATGTCAAAGCCCAAAACTTTCTTTAAGTCCTACTGTGCAATTACTAAAGTGTATGGGCTCAGAAATTCCACTGCCTTGGAATATATGATTCGAGGTTGGAAAATGCACAAGGGGAAATTATGTTCTTTTGATTTAAATGTCAAAACATATTAAAGTATAGTATCACTAATAAAATAGTCTGTTCACACTTTACGTCAAGTTGATCTCAGGAACTGCATTTGAATGTTTCATGGAATCAGATTAGCTAGACGATTATTCAAATGCTTTGCCTTTCTAGAGGTGTTTTGAACCATAGAAACTTCTGTGAATACAATAAACAAACTCTGGGGAAAAACAAGACATTAACAAAAAGAAAGAAGAAAAATTATGAGAATGACATGTGGATCCACCAAAAACAGCTTTGTGAAAATACACCAGGAGAAAAGTAGCACATAGAAAATAGATGGAAAAAAATCATCCTTAGAAGATGAGAGAAATAAACATTCTGTGTCAGATGTGATCACTGAAGAGTCCTTTATGCTCTTTTGAGAAATACAAATGCTTATTGCAGTCTTCTGGTCGACTTTGAAAAGGGATTTATACACTTGAGTGGACAAATATATATTCTGTTGTGGATTCCTTCAATTTAGGATTGTTTTCCATGATTACTGGCAAGTAATTGCCATTTTCAAACCCACTTTCGTTTGCATTTGACGGGGGGGGGGATTTTGCACTTACCCTTTGTTAGTTGTAGTTTGATAGCAGCTGGAGATGTTCACAAAGCAAAAGTGCTATATATAAATCTTAATAGAAAATCAATAGGAAGCACAGATTACACAGATGCACTTAGGGAGCACAGTAGTTTCTTTTGTTTTCTTTTGAAAGCTCATTTGAGGTCATTGCCTATATCATTTGAGGTAGTTTGCCTAAAATCAGGGCTCTTCTGATGTCTAGCCAACCAACAACCAGCCAGATATTACTGAGATTTAACAGTGGCAAACTAGGAAAAGCCATCAGAAAAATGTTAGTTGACAAGACTTGGTGAAGTGTTTTATGTTCCTCAGTGATGTTAATTAGGCTTCATCAGGAACATAAATCTAAGGACAGTCAGTAGTCTTTAAGCTTGTTTCAGCATATACAAGGGAGATGGACAATGTGTTTTGGAAGAAAGAACTGGTATTGTACACAGGCTTTTTGCTGGATTGCCCAATATGAGCAAAGTGATGGGGTTTGTTTGTTTTTGTCTTATATTTTTGATACTGGAGTTCTGGAGAAATGGATGTTTCTGTCTTTGGATAGGCCTTGTGCTGCAGGCTGAAGAACTGTGTCTGCAATTTTATGATAGTAAAGCTAAGGGGATTGAGTTTATCATTTCAGAAGCTCAGGAAACACACATCTTAAACTGGGAGTGAAGGATAAACCTATTGATTTTGTGTGATGCAAATGCCTAGAGTTCTAACCGGGAATTGAAAATACTGAAATAAATGCATAAATGTGAAACAGAAACTAAATAAATAGGTTAGTAAATATTCAGTTCCCCCTCCCAGATGGGGACATTGCAGTGAAAACTGATACTGTTGGCTGCTAGTTTTTCATTCCCTTTTAGCTGCTATAATGGCCTCTGTGTGTGCTTTAGTAATGATGTGTGTCAGGATTTGTTTATTTTGGATCACTGTCTCTCTGCATTTCATTTGTATCTGGCTGTTTTCTTTCTTTACTTAAACTTGAGCTTGATTTGGCTTTGTACTATTTGCTGACTAGAGAGGGAGGGAGACAGAGCATTATTTAAACTTCAAGTAACAAAAGATAAAAGATACTGCTGATTCTTTTAGCCTCAAAGCCTTTCTAAAAAGTTATTGGAGTGTTTTGTGTAGCTAGCACTTCACTGTTGTGACATTCAAAGTAGAACATAAGAAAACTGCCAGAAGATTTTAAAGAATACATTAATACACATAGTCAGGAGGCTTCCGTTTAGAAAAGCTACATTATTCAGAGGGAAAAACTAATTAATTAGAATGCCCCTAGGAAACTGAATCTGCTTGCATATATTAGTGAAAAAGTTAATTAATCACTGCAGAATGAGATCTGCATCAAGACATATGTATAAGTACTAGGAAATGTTTCCTGGGCCACAGTGTGGATTTTTTTGCCTTTCCATTTTTAAGAATATTTCCTTGACAGTATTTTAGTGCTTACATCTCATTATTTCTGTTGCACTTTACAGTGCACCTTCACTTTTCATCAACAAAGTATAGAGCCAGTCCTAAGAAGCAAAAAAGAAAGATGAAAGCGCTAATAAAAAAGCCATGCAGATAAACTGTTACACATGTTTGCTGCTTATTGCACAGGTTTCTTGGTCATTCGAATTGATACTTTTCAAATGGAGTAAAGGGGAATAAAAGGGATCCCAAGAACCATTTTTTTAATGCATATTCCCCGAATTCCTAGGTGTGATTTAAAAGCCATTCCATCAGCAACAAAGCAACAGTGATTTTAAAATTGCTCCAAGGTAGTGTTACTGCTAGCTGTAAAAACCACCAGCTGATTTTAGTTAGATTTTACCTTTCCTCTTTTCTCAGCAATGGGATACCCATACCTTGAGTGTATTGCTTCCTAGTTGGTCAGGACAGTTAATCATTTTTTTTACATAAGGACTAGTATGCAGAAAAACCTGATTAATATCATGAAGCAAAGTAAGAACATTGAAGACCGTTTTTATTAATGGTTTACAACGTTAAACTCACTCTGACAAGATTACAGCCTTTACTAAAGGAGAGTTATGGGGTTTTTTTCCTGGTGTTAAACCGAATAGAGGGAATTAAACGTCAATCAGCAGGGGTCTGCCTTCTTTGAAGTCACATTCAAACTCAAGTCAGTGGACAGATTCTCATTTCCTTGGATTGTATTCAGATCTGCACTGCAGTACACATCAACACTATTTAACCCTCTTTAGGAGAAATGTGGGGTTATATGACACAACAGGTTAAACAATGTGTTCTCTGGTGGTTATTCCAGACTGTCACAGAAATCAGTGGGAAAAATGCTTGGTTTTGTGATCAAAAAGGGTGGTTTTCTATTAACAGAAAATATCTGTATTTGATATATCAGTTAAGTGCTCTGTATGATTCAAGGACCTTTTATAATTATAATGCCTGTCTGACTACTTTTCTGGAAATCTTATTGATTACAACTTGCTTTTTTTGGCACAGTCATAGCTAGCACAAATGGTGACGCTTAACAAGAAAGATCTGCTCAGCCTGACTCAACTGACTTAGTTTTCATATTAAATAGAAACCAGTCTATCTTGTCACTGGTAGCTAATGAAGGAAGCATAGATTACAGCCTCTGACCTCTATTCTGCTTTTTGTGTAGAAAGTTGGTATGAAATGGACATTAGACTTTTTTTGCTTGGTTTTAAGCTCAGCTTCAAGTTCAGACTTTCTCTGCTTTGTTATTTTGCTAAAAAGGTTGCTGAGAACTGACAGAATTGTGACAGCAAAAGCAACATCAGAGGCACTAATTGCCTGACAGCAAAGTCAATGCAAATAAATTCAGCCTTGGATTTTTTTATTTTTTTTTTGGTCTAATAGTTATGCAGTCATTTCATGCAAGTAACTACGGGGAAGAGGGGAAGGTTTAAGAACCTGGTCTTTCTATTTAGCTTGGACAGATCCCATGACACATGTCAGAACCCAGAGTAGTTTGTAAGCAAATGTACGCTAGCATGTTTGACATTCTTGAACTTGTTACAAGAAAGAATAAGCATTCCCTTAATAGTTTTATACCACTTTTAAACATGAGCAACATGGACAATAGTTCTCAGGTTGCATTCGTGCATGGAGAGCACATGAGAAAACTTAATACGGTGAGGAAAGAGCTAGTAGCAGGTTAGCTGCAATTAAAGTGCACCCAGTGGAGCAGCATGATGCTTTTTAATACGTCCTCGCTGAGTTTCTGTAGCACACGAGTTTGCTATGACTAGAGTGATCTATCCTATATTATTAAATTTTCGGATATGTTTTTACAGACCAAGGTCGTGTTAGACACTGGGCACAGAAGACTGAGTAGTTGGCTTTACTGGCTTTGGCTGGGGTAGAATTCATTTTCTGAATAGCACCTGCTATGTGTCTATGATTTGGATTTGTACTGGAAACAGTGTTTCTACCACAGGGATATTTTAGTTACTGCTGAGCGGTGCTTACACAGAGTCAAGGACTTTTCTGCTCTTCACCACACCCCACCAGTGAGGAGGCCAGGGGTTCACAAGGAGTTGGGAGGGGACACAGCCAGGACAGCTGACCCCAGCTGACCCAAGGGATATTCCAGACCATATGACATCATGCTCAGCAATAAAAGCTGAGGGAGGAAGGAGGAAGGGAGGTTGTCCAGAGTTATGGCATTTGTCTTCCTGAGTAACTGTCAGGGCGACAGAGCCCTGCTTTCCTGGAGATGGCTGAACACCCGCCCTGAATTCCTTTTTATGCTTATACACACAGCTTTTGCTTTTCCAGGTACACTATCTTTGTCTCAACGCATATGTTTTCTCAATTTTACCCTTGAGATTCTCTTCCCATTCCCACTGGGGAAGACATGAGTGAGCGGTTGTGTGGGGCTGAGCTGACTAGTGGAGTTAAGTCATAACATTGGTTGAAAGGGTTTTACTGTCTTGTCTGACAGAAGATTTGGATCAGACTCAGAGAAGGGTGATTGAAGGTGATTCTTCATGGACCATGCGGGAAGCTGTACCATTTCAGATAATAGAGTTAATAACTGTTGGAAAAATTAATGACTGTGCCCAGCTTAATTATTGTACACTTCTGCACATGACATGTCCTTCGTTCATTCCTTCCTTCCTTCCTGAGGATAATGTGGACCAAATCTTTCCCTCTCCCAACCTACTTTTGTCAGCAGGCAATTTAATGATGTGGAAGAGCAACATTGCCAGGTTCAGTGTCAGTGTTAGGGCACAGTAAAAAACTCTTCTGCTTTATTTCCTGTACTCCTTTCATCATCTTCCAGTCTTGGATACATTTGATCTAATTCTACTGCTTATTTTCCAACTGTTCCTCAAATGACCTCTTGTTAGGACTATTTAATACTTATGTGCCTTCCTGTGTCATGTAAACTTTTTTAAAAACTAGCATTTTAATAAGCACAAGAATGGCACAGTTGTATGATAAAGCTTTCATTAGAGGATTCCTTAATAGAACCCTCTTCCAGTCCTTGATTGCATAATCAACAGCTAATGAAATTGTCTTGGTAACAAGAGCTACAGTGTATTACATCCTCTCCCGAGACTAAGTGGAAAGACAATTGTACCAGCCCGAGAGGACTATTGATTGTTCACAGTTTGAATTTGATTACCCTTACGGGGAACTAAACAAGAGATCATCTTCAGCTCTGCTAAATGGATTTTGTTTCCACTGAAACTTATTGGTTCGCTTTCATACAAGGCATTCGGGGGGGGCAATAAACACGGGGAGCATAATCTCATTACAGATCTCCCGAGTCTGCAAGTTTGGAAGCACCAATCACTGTGAAACAAATGATGGCTGCTTAGTTCAGGTCTTCTGCAATGTGTCTGTGTGTTTACACCAGGTGGGAGCTCTGAAGGGACACTCCAATGAACTGTATGTTGCTTGTCTTGTTGCAGGAGGGAATCCCAAAGGGAAGTTCGCTCTGGGACTGGTTCAGAATGAGTGGAAGGTTTATGTTAAAAGGCCTCTAGATCGGGAAGAGCAAGACATTTATTATCTGAACATCACTGCCACAGATGGCCTCTTTGTAACCCAAGCTGCTGTGGAAGTGAGCGTCACTGATGTTAATGACAATAATCCAGTTTGCGAACAGGTGAGTTACCAACACCCACAGAAATCAACCACTGTGTTGGAAGCGATGGGTTCCCTGCAGGTGTTCCTTGCTATTTACAGGTCTTCACAGGTGATGCCAATTTTCATCCTAATGGTCTTAGTTGAAGAATCTGGAGTGATCTGGGAGAGTAGCAGGATAAAGTATTCCTGTGAAAACAAGATTAAAGGATAATGGTCTCATAAAGCTAGCAAAGGAGCAATGTACACGTTGGCCTTTAGTTGGCTTTAGAACAAATGATGTGTTGTGAGGTGGCATTGGGCAGCCACTCCTCCCCTGCAGAAAAAAACGTGCTCCCCTTTCACAACCCACATTGAAATGCCTCCAATCCAGTTTAACTTCAGCTTTCCTGAACCTTCCAGATGCCAGAGATGCAGTGGAAAAGGCAGAAGAATGTAGCTTGCTCTCATGTTGTTGGGAATGCATGCAGTATGGCCTGACCACAGCTTTCAGAGTGCTAGCTGTATTTTATTCTGTGGAAAGGCAATACAGGGAACTAATTTTAGCACAATATAAAGGTCTGTGTGAAAGAAAAGGCATAATAAAACCCAGAGTTCCTTAATGGTACTGCTCTCAGAATATACATATATATATATGTTTGTGTGTGTATGTATGTATATACTCATACAATTCCCATCATTGCATTTTCACTGATGGACTACTGTCATTGCAAGAACCACTCTGTGAAATCACAGTCTGTATTTCCCTCAAAACTGCTTGATGGGGTGATAAAAACAGTTGCTTCTGTTAGCACACTCATCAAAATTTTCTTTTCATGGATGTCAATGGAATAAACAGAAGGTAAAAAGTGGTATTGCATTAAACACCTAAGATAAGCCCTATTCAGAGTCATAATTTGGCATTGTTTCTTGTGACACCTCAAAGCTTAACAGTTACTTGAATTGCTAGGAATGTGTTGCATAAAGGAAAATTGTTTCCGTTATAGAAAGATGCACTACAAATTGTTTAAAAAACGGCTGTGCAAAGACTGTGAAATACTGTCACAGCATAGCTTACATTTCTGTTTTTGACTCTAGGTTGCATACACAGCACTGTTTCCTGAAGACATCCCATCAAACAAAGTCATTCTTAAAATCAGTGCTAAAGATGCTGACATCGGGTCCAATGGTGAAATTCGCTATTCTCTTTATGGTGCTGGGAACAATAAATTTTTCTTAGATCCAGAAAATGGTAAGATGACAATAAAATGTTTCTTAATAGCTTTAATTCCTTGATATCAATGGGCGCTCGTTTCCTTAACAAGAGCTAGGTTACATTTGGCTATAAGCCTGTTGTTCCAGTTATGGCAGGTGTGGATGACCACTTAAAGTGGTGGTGGTAGGAGGGTGAAAGAGTGACATCTTTGTTGACTAGATTGATTGTTATAACCAGAACAGTTGATATCAATCCTTTTGTTTCCCTGCAGACTTCAAGTTAGGTCAGAGATGTATCATAGAACCATAGAACAGTTTGGGTTGGAAGAGAACTTTAAAGGTCATCTAGTCCAACTCCCCTGCCATACACACGGTAATCTTCAACTAGATCATGTTGCTCAGAGACTCATCCAGTTAATGTTTCCAGGGCAACCTGTGCCAGTGTTTAACCATCCTCATCATAAAAAAATTCTTCCTTATATCTAGTCTAAATCTACCCACTTTTTAGCTTAAAACCATGACACTTTGTTCTATCGCAACAGGCCCTGCTAAAAGGATGTCTTTCTGCATCTAGATGTCTATAAATCTTGAGAGTAACAGAAAGACAAACTTGGGAAAACATGGTGGTGTTCATATGGGTGAAGCAGTAGGCTGTTGAAGGCCACCATGAGTGGCTTGTCATCCCTGCATTCATATCGGCAGCTCTTTGTTTGGGTGCAGAGCAGAGGGAAGTAACACTCCTGTGAGTTTTTAATCCATTCATTGGAATAAGAGAGGTTGATTTTGTTTTCTCTTTCCTATTCTTGTGAAACACATGTTTTTGAGACACTTAAGCTATCTAGAATCAGTGATGGTGCTACAATAATAACAATAGCTGCTGGTTTTGATCAATTTTAGGTGAGCTGAAATCTTTGGCCCCTCTTGACCGAGAGAAAATCCCTGCATACAACCTGGTTGCCCGAGCCACTGATGGTGGTGGCAGGTTTTGCCAATCAGAAATCCATCTTATTTTAGAAGATGTTAATGATAATCCACCAGTGTTTTCATCTGATCACTACACTGCGTGTGTCTATGAGAATACAGCCACTAAAGCTTTGTTAACAAGAGTCCAAGCCACTGATCCTGATGTCGGTAAGTGGGAAACATTGCAAACAATAATTAACATTCAGGAAGACTCTGTGGATTGGTGGAATTGCAATACAGATTAATTTTTCTATAGCTACTTTTCTTCATTTCCCCCTCCTTTTTCTTCTTTATGCTTCCCATTTCTTTCTCTTCTGTTTCTTTACATCAAAATGGTTGTGGATGAGCTTGATATAATGGTGTTACAAACAGAAAAGCATTGCAGCAGCCACAGAAGCATGTAGTCTTTTATTTTCTTGATCAGCAATAGCTGTGTTCGGGGGTAAATGATCATTTTGGGGGTAAATTCCAGTGTTTTTCCTTCAGTGGTCTCACCTCTTTTCTTGAGCTGTGATTTTGAATACCCATGCCACTATTTATGCAAATAATATAGTTACATGCTATACACCTGTACCTGATTAATCACAGCTTTTCTAGTTTCATACTGCTCTAGCTCCCATTTGTTCCAGCTGGTTACTTTAGCATAAAATTATTGTACACTCTGAATGTACATTAAAGTGTTTTGGTTATTTAACTGCATATTCTTTGAAAGTGTAAGAGTTTATTATATGAGGACCTTAACCTTGAAATCTGGGCCCAAATATAAATATTTAAAGGGGGTCTTTTTGCATAACAGTGGTAAAACCTACTGAATATCAGAATTTTTTAGGTCACTCACTTGAGTCAAAATAAATAAATCCCTTAGTTTATTTTTTTCTTCCTGTGTTTGGAGATGTTTTGTAAAAACTATGGCCTGAGTAGTTTCACATAAAAAGATCTTTCATTCAGTGAAAAAATATTTCATGTCATTTTTTTTTTTTTTAAGTACACTGCATGCTGTAAGTCTCAGTTGTTACTGAGACTGATAGTGTAAATATACAGGAATCCATAAAGGAACAGCAAACATTCATTAATGTATCTATGAAGAGCTGCATTATATGCCTTGGTTGAAAAGTGACAATTAAAAGTATGATACTGTTCTGCAGCGAAAAGCAAATTACTGGTAGTAAACTATTGAACCATCTGAAGACAGTGTTGTTGTTTTCCACTGTTGTCTTAATTACCGTTTTTCTTGTAGGTGAGATGACATTCAAGGAGAGAGGGGACAGAAATAATTAGAATAAAAATTTGTCAATGAAAGCTCTTGCTAGCACCAACTTTACAGAATAAAATGGTTAGCAGTGAAAAAAACCCCAAACCATGAGCTACCTTTCCTCTGAAACTAGAAGAGTTAAAGGGAGGGATGCATGTAATGGATAAGAAGGGACTATGTACTTCCTTAATTATTACACCTGAAAATTAAACCTTACATTGTATCATATGACAGTGACTAAAAAAGAGTCCCTAAAACTGGATTTTGTTTTAATTACTGTTCTGTTAGTCCCTGCTAAAATCACTAATTCCCTATTGCTGCATAATGAATGAGTTCAGGTGGTGTAACGTTCCCACGAGAGAAAAATTTATTATTGATATTCCTGATGGGTTATGATATTCCTGTAAGGTTCTGTGAGGCGTTATCCTGAAAGCATCATTGGAGCCAGTAATCATCATACAAAACAATCTTTAACATTCAGGACACATCTTGTGATCAGTCTTAGAATTTTCCCATTCTCCTGTTTTGGGCTTTGAAGAGCCTTGTACTGTAAGGATAGGAGCATGAATATTGAAGCCACTGAGGTAAAACTTCAGAGAAGTCCATTTGTGGTCTGCAACCAAACACAATTTAACAGAAACCTGAAAATACCATGGGCAGACACTGTTGGATAATTAAGACAATTTCCAGTTAACAGGAAAACAGTGTTATATCTGCCTTATGCCTTCGGTGTCCCTTGAATTTCCTGATTGCAACTGGACCATAAGTTGTTGTTTAATATATTTTTAATTTAGATACATACTTAGAAACCAGCTGGACACACTAAAGAAGAGATGTGATTCTTCTTCACAGTATTCAACAGAAGAAAATGGCTTTAATTGTTTAACTGTAGTAGCACACAAGCTCATTTTCCATAACCTCTGCATATAGCTAGGGATCTTAAATTAAATGATCACTTGGAGAGAGAATATACATAAGTCCATTTGCTAAGGCATTTTAGTTATTTTAATCTAAAACAATTCTTTCTCCCATCCTGCTGTAATTGAAAATTTCCACAATATAGTATTTGCTATTTAGTCACCACCATCAGGTTTGGAAATGTTCAAACTAAGATATGAAAGAGAAATGCTGGGTTTACAATTTTTTAGAGACATTCAGAGAGCAGTGAATTTTCTACCTCCCGCTGTCTCCAAATCAAAGTGCCAAATGACTCCATTCTGTTCAAATTAAGAGACAAGAAGAGCTGGAGTGAATGCAGAGGTGTAATTATCTGAGCAAAGCCATCAGACAACTACAGTATCAGCCTGTTTCAAAAGAATTAGGGTCATGCTAGAGCAGCAACACTGAGGAAACCTACATGGGACTTTGTGGCAAGCATGATGTTAATAAACCTGAAGCCCAAACCTGATCTGCAGGTGCATATTCATTTCCAGTGCTGCTCATCTTTTCTGCGTGCACACAGTGTTACGGCCTTGCTTGCACAGTATAAAAATGAATGACAACATCGTCCAAACTCAGCTGTGCTTTAAGTGATGGTTAAATCCTGCCTCACTCAGAGCTGCTTTACTTTGTGACGGAACTCCGTGCTCAGGCCTGTTTCCATGATGAGTGATGGTGTAGTCTGCCAAAGGCAGAAGCACTTACTGTACTAAAAACGAACAGTGCGTTTATCCATCCTTCTGCAATCTTCATTACCACTGGGCCATCAGCCATCCAGATCTGTAGTCAGTTTAGTGATTTCACTGACCAATTGATTTTTTCCTGAATTTATGATGAATACAGGTTTCTAATTTTGCTCAAAATGGGAACAGCCTTGTCAGCCAGATCTGTCTTGCCTGCCACTGCTGCCTTTCAGCCTCTGCATTAGCCTATGGTTAAAGACATGGATGGTAGTCATCAAACTACCATCATCAGGTCCTCCCCCATTACCAGCCAGTACAGATGGACTAGCAGGAAAATACAGACGTGTAAGTAGAAAGTTGGCAGGAGTGGCCTTTATTTGGTTGCAGAGTTCTCTGCAGTGTGCAGACTGCCCTCCTCTGTTCTCAGCTGTCCCTCTAACTAAAAAAAATAATAAGCAGTGTGCTACTTTATTCAAAGCATTTTCTCACTTTTGTGCATAAGTTGCCCAGAGTTTCAGATGTGTCCCAGCTTCTGCAGGGCTTGTAGCCTCACAGACAGAACGGTCTGAGGTTTACTCATCAATTCTGGAAAAAAAACCCAACTATTTTGGGGGTGGAGAGATTTGAATGATGAGCCTGGATTTCTGGTCATTGTTTTCTGTAGTTGAAACTTTCATACTTGGGTGGGTGTGAGCAAAAAATTGGATGTTGAAAGCCTAATTCAGGGAGCCGGGATAAGATTTGAGATGCTCACAGAGATATGTTTATACAGCTAGGTTATATGGGTCAATTGTGGTTGAATTTGGTTGTGTTCTTTAAACAGTTGTATAGAGTTAAATATTATTTGGATGAGGATTTATGAGAAAGATTCTGTCATTGTCCGATTAGTGCATTTGTGTTTAACCTCGAGAGTTTAAATCAATCCAGTCTCTAATCAGTTTGATTCTTGATGTGGGGAACTAATTATTCACCTCTTCACACAAAGTGGAAGAGCTGCAGCAGAAGAGACTCAACCCTTCTCAGGGAAGCTGTTTGACCTTCTCATTAGGAGACATGAGATTCATAACCCCAACCTTCTCCACTGGCAAACTGGGGGAAGCAGTACCATTTTCTTTCAGCTTCTGATGGGAAATTTTATTTTGGATTTCAAAGAAATCTGTGACAAAACTGATATTTTTCTTTCAAGGTTTGACAGTAAAGACTTAGTTTGTCCTAAAAAAGCCCAAACCCAGTCCCTTCCCATGTGTACTCACAAGGCAGGTGCACAGGAAATAAGAAATGTCTTTTCTAGGGAAGAATGGTAATATGACTCCTCCTTTAGGTTTCAGTCAGTCCAGTCTGGAGAGTACCTACCTCCAAGAGGGTGGGGAAGCAAGCATATTTTATCTTCTTTTTCTTCCTGTCCTTTCCTTGTGAAAATGAGAAAAATTAAGAAACCATTAAAACTATACAAATTAAATATCTATCAGAAATAGCAACCAAGGAACATAGATAGTTCTCTGAGGTTTATCACTGGTAGAAAAGTGATGTAAAATGAAAGTGGTATAAAAATGCTGGTGAGCCCACCACAGAAAAAAGTCAGTTGGTAAGGTTGTTCAGTGGGTCACCACTTTCGAGAATACATGCATGGAAGGAGAGTATAGACTTCAACCTTATCAACAGTGGGCTTTGCTCTTGGAGGAATTAGGGCAACTGAGCCTGATGCACACAGAGCTGGACTTGGGAAGGGGTGAAGTGCTGCCAGGTGAGATTGCAGAAGTGTCAGAGAGAAGTGCAAGACAGTCATAGCTTGGTTAGAGAGCAGTTCTCTGAATAATGTGTAATGGTGAGTAACAAAATAATAGAAGTGCTTAAGTAGATACTGATTTTGGCATTTTGTGGAAAAAACTTCTACTTGGCATGTTTGCTTATGTTGGGCATGTCACCTGAAATGGGTCTAGAAACTTCTGGGGCATTCAGGATCTGAAAAAGAAGAAAGCAGGGATTGAAACATGAATAAGAAGAATAACAGAGATAACAGGACAGAAGATTTACTAAAATCCAGCAGCTAATATGTAGTTAACTTTGGCAATTATGCCAGCTAGATGGCATTTCTGGATGTCGTCTGAGTTTTTGTAAAATAAATATTACAAGATACTTTCCAGAGGATGACTTATTCTCTTTAAAACATACATGCTGCTGCCTGTATCTTTACCCACATCTTTGCCTCACTAACTTTTAAAATAGTACCGGGGTTAGTGCACTAATACAGGATATGGAAGACCTGAATCATTAATTTATTTTTCTCTTACAATTTAAAACAGCATTAAATAAGTAGGGAGTATAGTTTAAGTAGGGGAGCCTTTCCACTGTCATTGAAGTTGTTTTCAAAAAGAATTCAGGAATCTGCCATGGAAGAAAAAAAGGAAAAGGAAAAGGAAAAGGAAAAGGAAAAGGAAAAGGAAAAGGAAAAGGAAAAGGAAAAGGAAAAGGAAAAGGAAAAGGAAAAGGAAAAGGAAAAGGAAA